>NC_092310.1:35471212-35774242 GCF_036785885.1 Coffea arabica | reverse complement strand
GTAGCTAGTGAAAATCCTTTTGTTGTTTTGTATCTTGGCAACTCGGCACGTCCTGTTATGACCTTGTCGTTTCCCTTCTCCATTTGAAGTGATTTGATAAACTATTCCAACTTGATGTAACTATTATGATCTTTTATAACATGTAACAATTTACTTGCTTTTAATTGATTTCATGACTTACAAGTATATTTAAACTTTGCTCCACACCTGTAGATTTGTAATAAAACATGGATGGTAGTAGACGTAGTCAAGATTGTACTTGAGAGTATAGGCAACCCTGAAGTCTTGGAGATGACCAGGGATCGGTGGTGAAAAAAAAAATCGAGGACTTAGGGTTGAAACTAGGATCCAATATTTGATTACCAAATTGATATATTAAAGTTCTGAGATTTGGGTTAGTTAAAGGAAATATTTGATAGGTTGAATGAGCCCAACAATTAAGGGACAAGATATAATATTTGGAATGAAAGTTTGAGGCAATACATAGTGTGACGCCCCCACTTCTCCCAAGGGCGAATCCAAGGGTATCCGCGGAATGCCGGTGACAGCCCCATCTTCCCCAAAGGCGAACCAAAGGGGTTAGCGGACTGCCTGCCCAGCTCTCGCCAGGACTAACGGTGCAGTTTCGAGCGATCTATTGCGTTCCGGAACTTACAAATGCACGTAACCAAGTCAACATGGCAAAATAACCCAAAATAAAAAAAAATGAAATCCGGAGTCGGCCATGAATAGTAACCGACCCGTCAGAACCCAACCAAACATTAAAAACACATATACACTTGACATTTTGCAATTACAAGCCACAATGGCATACAAAAGTAATCCAAAAGTTACTACATGTTTGGTTTGCCAAATTAAAGTGAAAACGGCCCTAAAGATACATTTAAGGTCCCACTTCATATACAATACAAAAGAGATATTCATCTAGTTCATTCAGCAACCATCTATCAAGATTCATTCCAAAAAGAGTCATATTCCTGTAAGGAAAACAAAAGGAACGGTGTGAGCTAATTGCCCAGTGAGATACTATCACTTAAGCAACCAAGTTCATGTAAACATAAAGCTTTTCATTTCAATTCACCAAAAGTAAACAAAGGCACACATTAATGGTGGTGATAAAAGGATACGGGTGGCTCTCAAGAGCCCTTTTTCCTCGTTTGCATTTCTTGATCGGACGTCATTGACTCTTCGTCAATGTTCAAAAATAACCAACCGTAGACTCCACTTTACTTCCATTCCTTCCACCTAACATTCCCCTACCGGGCCCGAAATCTAAACACTTGCATTGTGGTATTACTCGAGTAAACCGGAATCGAGAGTCTATCATACTACAAGATTCCATATAACACTTCCCCAAGGCACATTAATTGGCACGACCAAGCCCTCGCCGGCTCGATTCAATCAACGACCCATGGGGTTGGGCTCAAGGATAACAATTGTAGTAGTTGGATGCTCGTCCAAACGACACCAAGCCATGTACTTTCATTTCATGTAGCATTTCATATAACATTCCAATAACATGATAAACAATAAGTGAGAGTGATAAAGTACACTTTCACTTCAAGCAATTAACATTCAAAGCATCAAGTTCAAGTATCAAAGCCATATATTAACACACAAGTGAGTAGTACACTCACCAAGCTTGCAAATGCGGTTTCATGGATTTCCGTCACAAGAACGTCGTGAACCACCGTCAAGCCCTAAAACATGCAAACAAGTACAATGAGACTCAATAATGAGTCATAATCAAATGCCAAATATGACCCCAATAGGGTTCCATAAGCATACACACACATTAGAGGAAACCAGAAAATTCGGAAATGCAATTAGTTTTGGCCCTGAAAAAAAACAGTTTTTGACCTCTTTTTGCGGTAATGGCACCAAAGGCACCACGATTACCGGATGAAGATGTACGATACACCGTTTTGAAGCTAAAAGATAGGGATACAACATTGCAGAAGGTCACTCAACCCAGTTTTGAGTGCAACCAGGTCAAAAATGCAAGATACTACATCAAAATCGTAAAAACAGATTCATAAAACGCATTCTGGTGTAAACATCATAACTCAGCCTACACAAGTCCAAATCCAGAAATTCCAAAGCCACTCAAAAGCTTAGAAACAGGGCTACATTTCATCAGACCTCAACAACCAATTCCAAAGCAATTCCAGCAAAAACAACCAATTACAGGCGCAATTCTTACATTCGGATAAAACCAGGACAACAAGGGAAATTTTGACTTTTCTCATTCTACACTACTCCGATTGACCTGAAATTTTGCAGGTACCTCTAAAATGTCATTCCCTACAACTTTCATGTTTTAAGCTAAAGTCAATTCGGCCTCTAACTAGGAGCTACAAAACCGGGCAGAATGTTCTTCACAAAAACCCTAACTTGTCAACTTTTCTTCCAAACAGAAATTGGTTGCAATTAATCACTTTTTCCAACTCCTAGAGTCATTACATACCATTTCCAATCATCATAAATAGCCACACAATCATGTTCATATTAAAACAGAAAAATTCCCAAAAATTATAAAAGTTCATCAATTCAACCACAACTCAAAATATAATCCATAAAATGGCATCTCATACTACCACTAAGCATGATTTAAGCATCAATAAAGGGAGGAGAGTAGTTCTTCACAACTCACCTTAGAAACAAGAGAGAGAGAGAGCAATAAGTCCTCTTAGCTTTCCAAATAACTCCACACAGCACCTCACTATCACTCCCTTAAGTGGTTTTATGAAGCACAAACAAGATTGGAAGGTTGAGTGAGTTGATTGAAGCAAGATTGAAGCCAAAAACTTGAAGAGTTTTCTTTCTTTTGTTGCTCAAGGAGCTCGGCCAAGAATGAAGAGAAAATGGTGAAGGTTTGGTTATTTTTTTTGATTTATTTGGTCAATGGTAAGACAATGAATAGTGGTCTTAAGGTAAACCCACTCAAATGGTGACACTTGTCACCTTTTATTAAATGCTTACCTAACTTGTCTCTCTTATACCAATCCACTTAGCATCCTCTAATTATCTCTTCACACCCGGTAAATTACTTCCAGTATCCAAAACTTAACCTAGTTGGCTGAATTTTTCCGAACTTTTCACACTAGTGGGTCCCACGTCCGGTATACGCTCTTAATTTCTCAAAAACTATTTGATACTAGAAAAATCATCTAAAAACTATATCTATTCATTAAAAATAACTAGAAATTTTTCCTAAGCACGAAAATGCAGAAAACAAGCCATGAAAAATAATAAAACCTAGAAAATGAAAAATACGGGTTCTCACACTCTCTCCCCCTTAAAAGAATTTCGCCCTCGAAATTTCTTACCTTAACTCACGAAAAGGTTAGGGTATTTCGTTCGCATTTCTTCTTCCACTTCCCAGGTAGCTTCCTCTACCCCATGGTTTCTCCACAGTATCTTTACTAATGGGATTTGCTTGTTTCTTAATTCTTTGACTTTCCGGTCAAGCACTTGGACAGGTTTTTCTTCGTAAGCAAGCGATTCGTCCACGTCGATCTCCTCTGGTTGTAAGATGTGGGAGGGGTCGGGATAGTACTTCTTGAGCATCGAGACGTGGAAGACGTCATGAATTCTCGAGAGACTTGACGGCAGCTCTAGTCTATATGCTACCGCGCCTATCCTCTGCAGGATCTTGTAAGGTCCGACGAACCTCGGTTACAATTTCTTTCCTCTACCCGCCGTGACACTCCGTAACGGTGTAACCTTAAGGAAAACACGGTCTCCAACTTCGAACTCCAAGTCTTTTCTTCAGTTGTCTACGTAGCTCTTTTGTCGGCTTTGAGCAGTTTGGAGTCGTTGCAGTATCAACTTAACCTTTTCTCGAGTCTCTTCTATCCATGGAATAGTGGTTGGATCTAATGCCTTCCTCTCGCCAACTTCATCCCAGTAGATCGGTGATCGGCATTTCCGTCCATATAGTGCCTCGTATGGAGCCATTTGAATCGACGAATGGTAGCTATTGTTGTATGCAAACTCTACTAAGGTCATGTGTTGACCCCAGTTGCCTTCAAAATCCAGAATGCAAGTTCGTAGTATGTCCTCGAGAGTTTTGATAGTTTGCTCTGACTGTCCATCCGTCTGAGGGTGATAGGTTGTGCTCAAGTTGAGTTTCGTCCCTAGAGTCTCCTGGAACTTTTGCCAAAACCGAGATACGAAATGTGGATCTCGATCGGAGACGATGCTCACCGGAACACTGTGCAACTTTACAATCTCGTCCATGTACAGTTGGGCCAACTTGTCCATGGAATACTTCATGTTCACCGGCAAGAAATGGGCCGATTTGGTTAATCGATCGACGATCACCCAAACGGCATCGTGCCCTCTTTGCGTTCGTGGTAAACCCGAAACGAAGTCCATAGTGATGTTTTCCCACTTCCATTTAGGTATCTCAAGGGGTTGTAACAAGCCCGATGATTTTTGATGCTCTGCTTTAACTTGTTGGCACACGAGGCATTTCTGCACGTGCAGAGCGATTTCCTTCTTCATATTGTCCCACCAATAGGTTCCTTTCAGGTCTTGATACATCTTGCTACTACCCGGATGGATTGTGTACTTGGATCGATGGGCTTCTTCTAGAATCTTCGTTTTCAATGATTCATCTTTCGGCTCCACTATCCGGTTTCGGTATTTTAAAATACCCTCAGAACCAAAAGTGAAATCAGTGGTTTCTTCTTTTTCCACTTTCTCTCCCCACTTCTGTACCATCAGATCCTCCTTTTGAGCTTCTTTAATCCTCTCCAACAGGGTGGAAGTCACTTTAATATTGCCAAAAATCACCTTATGGCTCCCAAGGTAGGGTTTTCACTCGCAAACCGACTCAAGTAAATTCCACTCTTTAATCATTAAGCTTGCGACCTGAGCTTTGCGATTTAAGGCATCGGCCACTGCGTTCGCCTTTCCTGGATGGTAGTTGATGGTACAGTCGTAATCCTCCAGAAATTTCATCCACCGTCGCTGCCTTATGTTTAATTCCTTCTGTGAGAAGAAATACCTCAGGCTTTTGTGATCGGAGTAAACCTCAAAAGTTACCGCATATAGGTAGTGTCTCCACTTCTTTAGAGCAAAAACAACTGCAGCTAGCTCCAGATCATGGGTTGGATAATTCTGCTCGTGAGGTTTTAACTTCCTTGAGGCAAAAGAGATCACATTTCGGTTCTGCATTAATACACAACCCAGGCCTTCTCGTGACGCGTCCGTATACACAACAAACCCGTCACCTCCGTTAGGTAAGACTAGAACTGGAGCCATGGTCAATCTCTTCTTTAACTCTTGAAAACTTGTCTCACTCCGAGCATTCCAAATGAACCGACCATGTTTCTTTGTCAAGTCGGTTAGAGGACCGGCCAGTTTAGAAAAGTGCTTGATGAAACGCCGATAATATCCAGCCAGTCCTAGAAAGCTGTGAATCTCTGTGGGACTTTCGGGCCTCTTCCAATTAGTCACAGCCTCTACTTTCGCCGGGTCAACGGAAATTCCCTCATGTGAAATTACGTGCCCCAGAAAAGCAATTTTCTCCAGCCAAAATTCGCACTTGCTGAACTTGGCATATAGTTTATGGTCTCTCAGGGTTTGCAAGACAATCCTCAAGTGTTGCTCATGCTCTTCACGGGTCTTGGAATAGACCAGGATGTCATCGATGAAGACCACTACAAATCAATCCAGGTAGGGCTTGAAAACCCTATGCATTAGGTCCATGAAGGCGGCAGGAGCATTTGTCAGTCCGAAGGGCATAACTGCGAACTCGTAAATACCCATATCTCGAGTTGAAGGCGGTCTTCGGAATATCCTCCTTCTTGATTAATAACTGGTAGTACCCTTGGCGGAGGTCCAGTTTCGAGAAGACCACCGCTCCCTGCAACTGATCAAATAGCTCATCTATGTGGGGCAGTGGATACTTATTTTTAATTGTAATATTATTCAGGCCCCGATAATCAATACACATCCTCAAACCACCATCCTTTTTCTTTACAAACAGTACAGGAGCTCCCCAAGGAGACCCACTCTCTTGAATGAATCCCCGCTCCAAAAGATCCTGTAATTGCAACTTTAGCTCCTTGAGCTCTGCAGGGGCCATTCGGTATGGTGTCTCTGAGATAGGTGAGGATCCCGGTAGCAGGTCTATTTTGAATTCAATTTCTCTTTCCGGAGGTAAGGCTACTAATTCATCAGGAAATACGTCCGGAAATTCCTTCACTATGGGAACATCCTCCACTTTCAACTTATCCGTGGGGGTGTTAATCAAAAAGGCCAAAAATCCTTGCGCCCCTCGACTTACCAATTTCCTAACTCGAATGCCCGAAATCAAAGCAGATGAGGCTAACCTACCCCTTATGTCCAACCTTAAGGTCGCCTCACCAGGAATGCGAAATTCAACCACTTTTGTTTTACAGTCCAGTTGGGCATTATACTTGGCTAACCAGTCCATACCCAATATCACATCATACCCTTTAATAACCAAACTTATCAAGTCCCCTAACAATCTTTTCTCTCCTACCCACACTTCACAATCCCTATAAACCATACTAGTAACCAAACGTTGATTCCCCGTAGGTGTACTAACTTCTAGGTCGTATGGTAAATTAGCAGGTTTTATATTGATGCCACACATGAAATCAGGGTTAACAAAGGAATGAGTGGCACCAGGATCAATTAAAACTTTGGCAAAATGATGGAAAATAGGGATCGTACCTTCTACGACCTCTGGGGAATCCGGGACCTGTCGAGGTTCTATTGAATAGACTCGAGCTGGCACCTTAGGTTTCGCCTCATTCCCCTTATTCGGTCCAGTATTAGTCTTGGACGTGGTTTGAGCTCCCCTTCCGTCTTGCGTTAAGAGTGGGCAGGTAGCAAGCTGGTGGTCTGCGCTTCCGCAACGCAGACATTTACCTCCCTTCTTCCAGCAATTGTCTTCAGAGTGATTCGACTTCCCGCAGTACCCGCAAGGTCCACGGGACGCCGAACCTGAACCTTTTTGGAAGTTTCCACCTTGGCCTCTCCCGGCTGGGCCGCCCCTAGACTGAGCCCCTCTGCCAGAACCTGACTGTCGTCGACCTCCAGCTCCGCGTCCAAACTTGGAGGGAGTACGTTTGTCCCCTTGTCCAGAGCTGCTTCCAGGAAAGCCCCGCTTTTTTGCCTGGAAGTTCCGGACTTGCAATCGAGCACTCTCTACCCTTTGAGCCTTTTCTATGACCTCGCTAAAAGCATTGATTTGAGCCACTGCGAGGTCCTTCTGGATTTCGACGTTCAGGCCCTGGATGAAACGCCTGATCCGCTGCTGCTCGGTCATAATCAACTCAGGCGCAAATTTGGACAGGCGGGTGAATTGACTCTCGTATTCCGTCACCGTTTGAGCCCCTTGGCGGAGTCGAATAAACTCATCTTCCTTCCTCTCCTGAACAAGAGGAGGGAAAAATTTCGCGTTGAATTCCCTGATGAAATTCACCCAAGTCCTGGGCGTTTGTTCCCGTTCCCATTTTTGTCGTATCACGTTCCACCAGGAACGGGCCGCCCCTTCTAACTGGAAAACGGAAAAAATTACCTGCCGTTCATCGGTGTAGTGCAAGGCCACAAAAATATCGACCATCTTCTCGAGCCATCTCTCGGCAACATCCGGATCTGGTCCCCCAATGAACTTGGGCGGAGCAAACTTTTGAAATCGTTCGAGAGCTCGATCTTCGCTCTCGACATGGTTGCCAGGGTTTTCGGGGTTAGGGTTTGGGTTCTGGCCTTGTTGCTGCACTACTTGTGCTAGCAGGTTAGTCATTTGCTGCATAGCGGCAGCGATTTGCACATTGGGGTCAGGGTTAGGTCTAGTAGAGGTTTTTCCAGTACCCCTATCCGGTGTGGGTTGTCTATTTCTGCGCCCACGTCCCCGTCCACTACGTGTTCCTTCCATAACTTTACTTGATCTAGGCAATGGTACTAAACCAATATAAAACAATGCATGTAAGTAACCCAAAACTTTTCCAAACAAATATATACATTCCAAACAAGGCAAACAACACACATATATACAAGCAGTCAAGTCAAGTTCAGTCAAGTCGAGTACAAAACATGGACAATCCCCAAGGGAATGGCCTCAACAAAAGAAATATAACTCCCTATCCGTCCTATGTACAAAACCAAAACTATCCAAAACAAACCCTAGAAGTCAGGACCTAGACCGACGACGAGCTATGAGACCCACCCGACGGAGTGGATCCAACCCCAGTCTCAGGCCCTGCACATGAGTCCTCGTCACTCACGCCCTCGGCCACATCCGCGCAAAGGTTCAGGATCGAGGCGGATCGAGCCTTAACCTTGCGAGCGCGCTTGGTCTCGCGCTCTTGGGCTTCCCTAAGCTGAGTGCAGAGGTCATCAACCCTATCCTCTGCCTCAAGCACGTCGTACTTCAGACCCTCAATGCGCTCAGTCTGTCTCTCATTGGCCGCCCTAAGCTGGGTCACCTGGGCCTCAAGTCTCGCATTCTCTCCGGCCAACTCCTTATGCTCCTCGTCCACCGCAAACACTAGAGAGTTAGGGTAGGCATACTGATGTCGACACTCGCACCGTCTAAAGCGGTTAGATGGGCTCCAACGCACAACGGCCCCTCCTGGCCGTATCTGGTATGGTATCACTGGGAGTGCTCCACGAGGTCTCTTGCCCGAATGACTATCACTAGGCTCACCCTGTCCGGCCATCCTACACCAAAAGAGCAATTAACCATAAATAAGTTTAAAGGCCATAAATAAAGAACCCTCACATCGAGCATTTCTATTACACCCAGTGTTATTCTTGGTTTTGATGATCACAAAGTAATTTGAAATGTTTATACTGACCAAGAAAATGAACACTTTGATCAGGTCTGATGGAACAAAGAAAGCATATGTTTGTTTAACTCCTGACTACGTTGCTTTGGATGTGGCAAACAAGATTGGAATAATATGAATAAATTTAGTCATTGTTTTGTTCCGATCAAAGATAGTGTCTTTTAAGTATGAAAATTTTGCTATTCTTGTTTTTTGAAATGTATCTAACCTTCTTCGAATATAAGTGTCTTTACCTATCAAAGAATCAGGTATGAATAGGTCATGAAATGCAATTCAATCAAAAGAAGAAGCAAAAACAGGACACTCACGTCGGACGGCCGAAAGGAATCTGTCGGACGTCCGAAAGGATAAAGAGCATCAAGAAGGAAGTTCTGTCGGACGCTCGTGAAGAGGCATCGGACGTCCGGAAGGATCGGACGCTTGCCATCGGACGCTTATCAACTGCATCGGACGTCCGAAAAATTCCAAGATGACTTGCCAACTCTCTGCCTGCGATCGGACGCTGTACAGTCGGACGATATAAACGCATCGGACGTCCGATCCTCAACTTGGCTGTTCCTCGGACGATTGGTTCGGACGATGATATTGTCGTCGGACGTCCGACAGCCCCAACGGCTAGTTGACTCTTCAGCTGCCTTCTATCCGTTGGATGCATTGATGAAGCCCATTTCTGGTTCCCTTTAAACTCAAACTGGCCTAAACCAAAGAGGGACTTTTGCACACTTTGTTTACAAGATCTCAAGAGATATTTTAGCAAGAAAATAGTCTTCAAAGCGAGATTTGTTTGAAAGTGGTGTGAACTTCTTGTGAGCATTTCTTTTGTGGTTGAAAGGATCTTTAGTGTAGTTTTGTTGAGGGTTTTCTGAGTGATTGTAAAACTTCTTAGCTTGACTAAGTGAGGCTTAGGGCAAGGAGGAAGTGCTCCCTCCATTGTACATCTAGTTGATCTTCTTTCATCAAAGAGAAGTTGCTCAACCTAGTGATTGGTCTTCAAGTTTGAGGATAGCTTGGTAGACACTTGGTTTGATTCTCAATCTTACTTTTCTGTTTAATAAAATTCTCATTGCTTATCTATACTTGTTTTTCTGATCAATATTGCTCTTGTCTTCTAATCTACTTGGTTGATCATTACTAGAAAAGAAGGTAAATTTTATTAAAGAAAAAGTGCATAAATTTGGTTAAGATTTTAATCAACCCAATTCACCCCCCTCTTGGTTGTCTTTGGGACTTACAATTGGTATCAGAGCTTGGTCTCCTTGAGATTAAGCTCTAACGGCTTGGAGTAAAGATGACAACCAGTCATGCTATGTTTGTTGAGGGGCAATCTGTTACTAGGCCTCCCATGTTCAGTGGCTCCAACTATGTTAGCTGGAAAGAAAGGATGATTATCTTTTTGCAATCTATTGATATTGAACTATGGTTTATTGTGAGTGAAGGACCGCATGAAACTAACTTTTTTGATGCAGAAACAGGTTTACTTCGACCAAAAACGAGAGCTGAAATGAATGCTCAAGACAGGACTAACCTCACATTGAATGCCAAGGCCATGAATGTTCTTTATAGTGCCTTAGATTCAAATGAATCAATTAGGGTAAAAGGCTGCAAATCGGCCAAAGAAATGTGGGATAAACTAAGAGAAATCCATGAGGGTGGTGACAATGTGAAAGAATAGAAAAAGGCTATCTTGGTCACAAAATATGAATCATTTAAAATTGAACCTCTTGAGAATATTGATAAAATGTATTGCAGGTTCACTGACTTGATCAAAGATCTCGAGGTGTTGGGAAAAGAGTACACCTTGGGAGAGAAGAACAGGAAAATTTTCAATGCATTGGGCAAAGAATGAGAAAATAAAGTGACTGCAATAGAGGAGGCTAAGGATTTAAGTTCTGTGCCTATAGAATCTATCATTAACTTACTAACCTCTTATGAGTTGAAACCGAAATCTAAAGTGCAGGAGGAAGAGGATGCTAGAGCAAGGAGAAACATTGCTCTAAAGACTACTCAAGGTGAAGATGATACAGCTCACTTGGATGATGAAGACTCGGATGGTGATGATAATGATCTTGCTCTCATCACCAGAGGCTTCAAGAGAATCTTGAATAAAAGAAAGTTTAGAAGGGGAGGACCTAGCAATCAATTCCAGAATTAGCCATCTATCGCAAAGTACAAAGGAAAATAAGATTTCAACAAGAAACAGTTGGACAAATGCTTCGAATGTGGACAGGCTGGACACTATGCAAACGAATGCCCCATGAAGAAAATGAAAGATGGAAAAGCTGATCGAAAGCCAAGATTCAACAACTTTCAGATTACTTGGAATGAATGCAACTCCGAAGGGGAAGTTGAAGAAGAAGAAGAATCAGCTCAAATGGCCTTTATGGCTGTTGGAAATAATGAGGTAACGTCCACTCACTCTCAATCTGAAAGTGATGATGATGAAGATGATGATCTTGAATCCTTTATTGAAAAACTGCATAATGCCTTGAAGGAATCTTATGATAAAAACAAGCAGTTAAAACAGAAAATGGCTTTTCTCATTCAAGAAAATACAAGTCTTTTTCAACAAAATAAACAGCTAAAGACTGACAATGAAAGTCTTGTAAGAGCCGGATGTGATGTTCAAAATGAGCTTGTTAGAAAGACAAATATTTGTGAAATGCTGAAGGAAAGACATGGTGATTTGAAGAAAAGAATGGACAAATTGGATGAACCTTGAAAGTAAGAAAGCAGGATTTTTTAAAAAAGAACATGTCATCTACTCATCTTACTGCTTGTCAAAGAACATTTGCACACAACAAAATTGCACATGGCTTCACAACATATAGAAAAGGTGGATTGAGATATATTAAACCAGTACATGTTAAAAACTCTTCCATTATGTGTAGTTTTTGTTGTCAAAAAGGGCATTTGAGTGGAGATTGCTATGTGAGAAGAAATCTGAACAAAGGGATGAAATGCATGTGGTTAGTTAGATACAATGCTAACTATTGTGGATCCAAAAATTAAAAAGGGTACCAAACACTTTATCTTTTTAGGAAAAAGGATCAACCAAGTCCAAATGGTTTATTGATAGCAGCTGCTCAAGGCACATGACCGGTGATCCCTCTTTGTTCATAAAGCTGAAATCAAAATCAAGTGAAAAAGTGACATTTGGTGATGATGTGAAAGCTAGGACAATTGGAATAGGTGATGTTGGTAAGGATGGTGAAACCTTTGTTCATAATGTGCTCTTAGTTGATAACTTAGGATATAATTTGCTTAGTGTTAGTCAATTGTGTGATAAAGACTTGTATGTGTTGTTTAAAAAGCATGAATGCATTGTACTTGATTCCAAATATAATGTTGTGTTCAAAGGGAAGAGGATCTCCCCTCCTTAAAAGAATGTCGTCCTCGACATTCCCTCTTGTACCAATCAAGTCAAGACATCCCACACAAATCTCTCAAGAGTCAGATCAAACCCACAGTCCGGCATCCTAAACTTCAAGCCTAGGATACACTACAGAGATCTGAAGCCTAAGCTCTGATACCAACTGTAACGGCCCCACCTCCCCCTAAGGCGAACCAGAGGGTTCGGCGGACCGCCTGCCCAGCTCTCGCCGGGACTCAGTCGCTCACTACAGTTCTCAACCCAATTACAATATAAATCTCAAAATTACATCAAATCCTCCAATGATTACATATTACAAATGCAGCGGAAACTGATTCCAATCGTGGAACGTATACTTACATCCATATCAATTTCAAATATTTATACAAGACCAACCCGTACATAAAATAGATCCAAACTTAAACTGTACACGATATAAGTCATCCAGTCACGTGAATAAGCACTCCAAGCTTTTCTTCGCCTTGAGCCCTGTGGGGGGGAAATAAAACATTTTTGGGGTGAGCTAAAAGCCCAGTGAGTAACCAGTAAAATCAGTAATCAAATAGTTTTCATAAAAATTCATTTCATTGATGTCATGGTTCAGAAATCAGATGTACGTATTTTTGCTCTCGTGAGCCAGTGAAATCATTGTAATGTTTTAGAAGTTCAATAAGTAACCGGGGGTAAAAATGTAATTTTGTTACAGGTCAACATTTGCACAGTGAGAGTAAAACAAAAGCAGAAAATGACACCACATGGAAATTCCACAAAGCTCAATGAGCTAAAATCTCAATAAGGTTCCGAACATGAAATTACATAACAAAGCCAACACATTAACCATCAATAATCAATAATTCAAGAAACATTTACAATGGAAAGCGATAGTAACATTCATGAAAGGATACATTCATTCTCCTGACATTTCCTCGCTCATTTGGTCATTCATTTCATTTCATTCACCCCGTCCCTGGCTTTTGGCCAGGCTCCACCAACCTACATAGGTAATACTCGAGTATACCAAACATTCACCAAAGTTCCTAATCGCCTGATCGAGTCCGCTTCTGGCTCAAGACGACCGGTAACAAGGGGCAATGGCCAGTTCAGCCCAAAAGGCTTACATTCATGCGCAAGTAACATTTCAATCGAAAATTTCACATTTATCGAGGTCGAGTGCGATAAAGTACACACTCGCCTCGAAAACTCGTTTTGGAAATCATTATAAGCGCTTAACACATTATCAACCAAAATACAAGTCATGAAGTCAAGAAAAATAGCAAACAAGGCACACTCACATGCCAGCACGCATGATATGCACAAAAACATTTCAAAAGTAACTTTGGAGACAGTTCAAAAGTAAATAATGTAAGAAACGGTTCATAAATAACTTTAGAAGTAGTTTGAGGTCACTCACCTCCACGGCTCAGAAACCATCCATCATATAACATTGCCTTGCTCAAATCCAAGCCTTAGATCACAAACCCAATGTAAACAAGTCCCTTCAAAGTTCGGACAGCACTTCCCCTACATTTGCTAACTTTTCCAGCCATCATGGCTTCATTATTACTTCCGCCAGTCCCAAAGTCACACAAATAAGTTCATCTAATATCCATTCAGCAAGCTCCAAGTAGTACAAAGACAAGTCAAGCTAGGGAAAAGTCCGGAAATGAAGGTTAAGCTCAAAACCAGAAAAACAGTTTTGACGTCATTTTACGGTAATGGTACCAAAGGCGCTACTATTGTCGGATGGGGGTGTAAGACCCACCGTTTCGAAGCTATGAAACAGGGCTACAATAATGTAGAAGGCCACTCAATCCAAATCCTAGCAAAACTAGGTCAAATATGCCAAATACTACACCAGAACCACCAAAAACAGGTTTACAAATCACACAATGCTGTAATGAACACAACTCAGTCTATACAGGTCCAAATGCCGAAATTCCAAAGGCATATGTTAGATAAGACATCCAGCTACATTTCCTCAGAAGACAGCAACAACAAAATCCAAACCAATTCCAGTCAAAACAAACGATTACAAGTGCAGTTTTCACATTCTGAGCAACCCAGATCAGCAATAGTAAAATCAATATATCTCACTCTACACTAATGCAAATGACCTAAAATTTTGCAGGCACTTCAAACTCATCAATACCTACAACTTTCATGTTTTAAGCCAAGGCCAATTCAGCCTCTAACATGGTGCAATAAATTCGGGCAGAATGTAGCTTCATGAACCCTAACTTTCCAAAATTTATTCCAAATCCAAAATTGGTTGCAAATATCAATCATTTCCATCCACTAGAGTCATAACCCCTCATTATCAATCATCATAAACAACCACAACACCATAATCCAATTAAACCAGAAAAATCATCAATAAAATCAAAACTTCACCAAATCACTTCAAACCAAGATAAAACCAGAAATTTCAGCACTTTAATCACTAATAAGCATAACTTAAGCTTCATTAAGTGCAAGAGGGAATTCACACACCACTCACCTAGTAACCAAGAGAGATAGAGATGTTGGACACCTTAACTCTTCCAAAAAACTTCACCAAATCAACCACTAACACCAACTAGAAAGATTTTATGGAGTAGAAACTAATTTATGCAATTGTTTTGGTTGATTTGAGCTAATTGGGAGCTTGAAAATTGAAGAAACTTTCTTCCTTCTTGAGCTAAGAGGGCCGGCCATCCAAGGTAATAAAATGGTGATTTTTTGTGAAATTTTTAGATATTTAACCAATTTTGGTCAAAAGTAAAAAAAAAATGAATAGTAACTCTTAAGTCAAATCAAATGAAATGGTGACACTTGTCACTCTCATAAATGCAATCCTATCCTTTCTTTTCTCTCTCACATCAATCATTTCACACACTCTACTTATCTCTTAACACCCGATAAATTTTACACAATATTCGGAATTTAACCTAATTGGCCGAATTTTCCGAACTTTTCGCACTAGTGGGTCCCACGTCCATTATATATTCTTAATTTTCCAAAAACTCTCCAAGGCTAGGAAAATCATCTAAAAACTATAATTACTCATAAAAATTCCTTAGGAAAATTTCCTAAGCTAGGAAATGCAGAAAACATGCTATTAAAGGAAATAAAACCCTCGGAAAAGATTAGGGTATTTACGGGTTCTCACACACATTTTTTTTTCGGGGCGTCACATTTAACGACATATATATTGTGATTCTTGATAAAGTTGATTCTTCTAGCTTAAAATGTCTTAAAGTTTCAAATGAAGATCCTTGGTTGTGGCATAGGAGACTTTGTCATTTTAACATGGAGTTACTAAAGGAAATTTCGAAAAAGGAGCTTGTTAGAGGCTTGCCAAAAATCAGTTTTGAAAAGGATAAAATTTGTGATGCATGTCAATTTGGAAAGCAAACAAAAGTTTCTTTTAAACCAAAGAAGTGTGTATCTACTTCCAAACCTTTAGAACTCTTGCATCTTGATTTATTTGGTCCTACTCAGATCACTAGCTTGGGAGGTAAGAAATACTGTTTTGTGATTGTGGATGATTATTCTAGATATACTTGGGTAATATTTCTTGCTCATAAGGATGATGCTTTCAAGAATTTCACTTCATTGTTTGCTAAAGTGCAAAATCTACTTGGTTTAAAAATTGTTAGAATTAGAAGTAATAATGGAACAGAATTCAAGTATTGTGATTTTCCAGAATTTTGTGATTATAATGGTATAACTCATCAGTTTTCTATTGCAAGGACTCCACAGCAAAATGGTATTGTAGAAAGGAAAAACAGGACTCTCCAAGAGGCTTCTAGAACTATGTTGAATGAATGTAGGTTGCCTAAATATCTTTGGGCTGAAGCGGTAAACACCGCATGTTATGTAATGAATAGAATCCTCTTGAGACCTATTTTGAAGAAAACTCCTTATGAACTGATTTTTGATAAGAAACCTACAGTTGATTATTTCAAAGTATTTGGTTGTAAATGCTTTATTTTGAATCTAAAGGAACATTTTGGTAAGTTTGATAAAAAATCTGATGAAGGAATATTTTTGGGATATTGTGAGAATAAAAGAGGATATAGAGTTTTTAATAGAAGGACTCTTGTGATTGAAGAAGCTATACATTTAACATTTGATGAAACCAATGACGATAATTCCAAAAGTTCGTGTGAGGAGGATGATGTAGGTGTTCGAGAAGGAATGGAAAAGCTATCAATTGGAAATGAAGGAAGCTCTAAACCAGCAGCAACTGAAATGGAGAATGAAGTTCATAATGATCAAGGAGAGGAAGATGAAGACAAAAATGATGATCCACTCAACGATCTTCCCAAGGCTTGGAAATTCAGTCAAAATCATCCAAAAGAGCTTATAATTGGTGATCCATCCGAGAAGGTAAACACTCGTTCCTCATCTAGAAAATTGATTGACAATTTTGCTTTAGTTTCTCTTTTTGAACCCAAAAATATCAATGATGCCTTAAAGGATGAAAACTGGATTTTGGCAATGCAAGAGGAACTTAATCAATTTGAAAGGAATAAAGTTTGGACACTTGTTGATAGACCTCAAAATCAACCTATCATTGGCACAAAGTGGATATTTAGAAATAAGTTGAATGATAAGGGTGTTGTTATAAGAAATAAAGCCAGATTAGTTGTTAAAGGATATGCACAAGAAGAAGGAATCGATTTTGATGAAACATTTGCTCCCGTAGCTAGATTAGAATCTATTAGAATGCTTCTTGCTTTTGCTTGCTTCAAAGGCTTCAAATTGTTTCAAATGGATGTTAAAAGTGCCTTTTTAAATGGTTTTATTGATCAAGAGGTATATGTGGATCAACCCCCCGGTTTTGAAAATACAAAATTTTCAAGTCATGTGTTTAAACTATCTAAGGCTTTATATGGTCTTAAACAGGCTCCAAGAGCTTGGTATGAAAGACTAAGTGGTTTCTTGATTGAAAATGGTTTCAAAAGGGGTGTTGTGGACACCACACTTTTTACTAAGCAAGTGTTGAATGACCTTCTTATTGTGCAAATATATGTTGATGATATTATTTTTGGTGCTACTAATGAGTATCTATGTAAGGAGTTTTCCACCACTATGCAAAGTGAATTTGAAATGAGCATGATGGGAGAATTAAATTTCTTCCTTGGACTTCAAATACATCAAGCTCTTGAGGGAATTTTTATAAATCAAGCAAAATATACCAAGGAATTGCTGAAAAGGTTTGGCATGGAGGACTCAAAGCAAGTTGGAACTCCAATGTGCACTTCTACAAAGCTTGACAAAGATGAAGAAGGTAATCATGTGGATGAAAAGCATTATAGAGGTATGATCGGAAGCCTACTCTATTTAACCGCAAGTAGACCTGATATTATGTTTGCTGTTTGCTTGTGTGCTAGATTTCAATCTTGTCCTAAAGAATCACATTTGAATGCTGTAAAAAGGATTTTTAGGTATTTGAAAGGTACATTAGACTATGGTCTTTGGTATGCTAGATCTAATGTGTTTGCACTATATGGTTATTCGGATGCTGATTTTGGAGGTTGTCGTGTGGATAGAAAGAGTACTAGTGGAACTTGTCATTTTCTTGGAAATTGTTTAGTCTCTTGGTTTAGCAAGAAACAAAATGCAATCTCCTTGTCTACAACCGAAGCGGAATATATTGCCGCTAGTGCATGTTGTGCTCAACTTTTATGGATGAAGCACACTTTGAATGATTTTGGATTGTTGTATGACTGCATGCCTGTATTCTGTGATAATACTAGTGCCATAAATCTGACCAAAAATCCCATTCAACATTCTAGGACTAAGCATATAGATATAAAGCACCACTTTATTCGTGATCTTGTTCAAAAAGGTGAAATTTGTGTAAATTATGTTTGTTCTAAAGATCAATTTGCTGATATTTTTACAAAAGCTTTGCCATTAGATCAGTTCATGCATCTAAGATCAAAATTAGGAATAATCGAAAAATCATCCTAAATTTTTCATAGCTTTCGGACGTCCGAAATAGGTTGAACGGACGTCCGATGATGTTCTTCAGTCATTTTCCAGATTGCGCCTGTTCGGACGCAGCTGTCGGACGCACAACTTCGTTCGGCCGTCCGACAGTGCAACGGCTCATTTTTTAAAAACTACTTTCTTCCTCATTTGCTTCAGTCTCTTCCTATTCTATTTCCTCTCGGACGAAAACTCTCTCTTCCCTCACTCTCAAATTCGTGCCATTTTGAAGCTCCCATTCCAAAATTGACTCAAGCAAAATATTTCCTTATCGTTTGCGTTTCATTTCTCCTGATCATTTCACCGAACTGAATCACATTTCGCAAATTCCCAAATTTCCCTCAAAACCCTACTCTTTCATAACCACTCTGTCAAATCTTGTTCAAGGTGTTTTTGTCCCAAAATTTCTGTGCGATTCACTTCCTTATTGCTGTGTGCACCATTTGCATCCTACATTCCACACATTTCACACAATGGTGAATCTTAGAGGAGGAAAAGTTACTGCCGGACGCAAGCTTCCACTCAGAGATGAGGATGAGGATCTTCCTACTGTCAAACGGACATCCAAGCGCTTCAAGAGAGGAGCCATAAAGGGTCAAATGTCACGGCCTGCTCCACAACCCACTTCTCAACCAGAATCTGGACAGGGGATCTCTTCTCAACCGCCTCCTAAATCTGCCCCTGTCCCTCCATTCTTTGATGATGCTGCGAAAGACAAATACTCCTGGATATCTCAGAAAGGTGTCATCCCTCAACGAACTGTAAACCCTTCTGAATTTCGGTCCATAGGTTTAGAATCCATTCTGAGTCTATTTGCTTTCCAGAAATGGTCACATCTCATTTCTATGCCTAATGTCTACTATCCAGACATGCTACATCAATTTTTTGCCAATCTTAGGAAAGGCACTGACCAAACTGAGATCATGTCCAGGGTTAATGGGGTAGACATACTCTTTGATTCTGATATTGTGAATTCCATTTTAAATACTACCATTGAACGTTTATGCAAAGATAAAATTGCTAATTTCTTTTCCTATGAAGAGCTCCCTACTGCTGATAATCACTTTGATGGAACTAAAATGTTGACCTATTTTAAAAGAAGTTTTTCCTCCCCTGCTGATGCTAAACTGAATGATCTTGCTCCTGTGAATTTAATTGCCTTTTCTATCATTTCAAACTTGCTTGTGCCTACTGATGGCCATAGAACTGATGCAAACAAAATGGAGTTGTACCTCTTTTATTGTCTTCGAGAAAAAATTCGGATTGATTTTGGTTTTGTCATGTGCAAGTTTTTACTTCGCTATGCCACTGATTCTCGCAGAAAACTATCCTATGGAAAGTTTCTTCAAAAGATTTTTGAGTTTTTCAAAGTTCCAATTCTAGGTGTGTGTCCCAAAGAAGCATCTTCTTATGCCTTTACCAAAGCATATTTTGAAAGAAAAAATCTTGTTTTTAAAAATAATCTGTGGGCATATAAGGGGGCATCATCTAGTGAACAGAGGTCTAAGACTGTACATGATCCTTCATTCATTTCACTCACTCCCATTCACCCTAGGAAGTCTGCCACTAAAGCATCTTCCTCTTCCAGTGATGAAGTAATTGAGCTTCTTCGTGAACTCAAACAGCATGTTCTTCTTGTAGAACATGGTCTAATGCTCACTATGTCATCTGAGCAACAAACTGCCTTCCTAGACAAAAAGAACCTCCTGTTTCCCCCCCTGTGGTTGAGGAAGTCTCACATGACAAAGAACCTCGCACCACTGATCCAGATTCATCAGTTCCAGATCCGAATTTATCAACTCCTGTGACTCCTCATGGCCCTTCCACATCAGACAAAGGCAAGGCACCAATTGAAGAAGCTGCTGAAGATGATGAAGAAACTGATGAGGAAGACCTCTCCCAATATCAGCTCTCTCGGAGGACAACTGGATCCACTTAGTTCATCACTTAGGACATTTGCATTGTGTTTGTCTTGTTTATGTGTTTGTGGTATTCAACAATGAATATGTAATGTAATGGATATTTTAAGTTTCTTTTGGTATGTTTTGATGGATGTTTAAGTACTGCTTTGATGGATAAGTATTTTGATGGATGTTTGTTTGTCTATTCTGATTGTGTGAATATAATGAATTGTTTTTGGTTTGCATTGATGAATGTGTTTGTGGATAAGATGGATGTGATTGATTGCCTTTTTGTGATGACAAAAAGGGGGAAAGGACTGGATTATGGATTGATTGATGATTGATGATTGGTAATGTTGGATATGTTGGATTGATTGTTCAAATTTGGATTGGCTGATATGCTTAATTGTCATATTTTCATATTTTTTTGGAAAATTGGTTAATTCGGATGGGCAGCCAAGTGAGGGGGAGTTTTTCAAAATTTTCAAAATTTTATGATCCACTAAGTAAGGGGGAGCTTATACTGCAATCATCAAATCTCATTTCAACCAAAATTTTATGATCCACTAAGTAAGGGGGAGCTTATACTGCAATCATCAAATCTCATTTCAAAATTGTTTTGTCATCATCAAAAAAGGAGAGAATGTTATTCTTGGTTTTGATGATCACAAAGTAATTTGAAATGTTTATACTGACCAAGAAAGTGAACACTTTGATCAGGTCTGATGGAACAAAGAAAGCATATGTTTGTTTAACTCCTGACTACATTGCTTTGGATGTGGCAAACAAGATTGGAATAATATGAATGAATTTAGTCATTGTTTTGTTCCGATCAAAGATAGTGTCTTTTAAGTATGACAATTTTGCTATTCTTGTTTTTTGAAATGTATCTAACCTTCTTCGAATATAAGTGTCTTTACCTATCAAAGAATCAGGTATGAATAGGTCATGAAATGCAATTCAATCAAAAGAAGAAGCAAAAACAGGACACTCACGTCGGACGACCGAAAGGAATCTGTCGGACGTCCGAAAGGATAAAGAGCATCAAGAAGGAAGTTCTGTCGGACGCTCGTGAAGAGGCATCGGACGTCCGGAAGGATCGGACGCTTGCCATCGGACGCTTATCAACTGCATCGAACGTCCGAAAAATTCCAAGATGACTTGCCAACTCTCTGCCTGTGATCGGACGCTGTACAGTCGGACGATATAAACGCATCGGACGTCCAATCCTCAACTTGGCTGTTCCTCGGACGATTGGTTTGGACGATGATATTGTCGTCGGACGTCCGACAGCCCCAACGGCTAGTTGACTCTTCAGCTGCCTTCTATCCGTTGGATGCATTGATGAAGCCCATTTCTGGTTCCCTTTAAACTCAAACTGGCCTAAACCAAAGAGGGACTTTTGCACACTTTGTTTACAAGATCTCAAGAGATATTTTAGCAAGAAAATAGTCTTCAAAGCGAGATTTGTTTGAAAGTGGTGTGAACTTCTTGTGAGCATTTCTTTTGTGGTTGAAAGGATCTTTAGTGTAGCTTTGTTGAGGGTTTTCTGAGTGATTGTAAAACTTCTTAGCTTGACTAAGTGAGGCTTAGGGCAAGGAGGAAGTGCTCCCTCCATTGTACATCTAGTTGATCTTCTTTCATCAAAGAGAAGTTGCTCAACCTAGTGATTGGTCTTCAAGTTTGAGGATAGCTTGGTAGACACTTGGTTTGATTCTCAATCTTACTTTTCTGTTTAATAAAATTCTCATTGCTTATCTATACTTGTTTTTCTGATCAATATTGCTCTTGTCTTCTAATCTACTTGGTTGATCATTACTAGAAAAGAAGGTAAATTTTATTAAAGAAAAAGTGCATAAATTTGGTTAAGATTTTAATCAACCCAATTCACCCCCCCTCTTGGTTGTCTTTGGGACTTACACCCAAACTAATTCAAACCTAGGCTCTGATACCACCTGTGACAGCCCCACCTTCCCCAAAGGCGAACCAAAGGGGTTAGCGGACTGCCTGCCCAGCTCTCGCCAGGACTAACGGTGCAGTTTCGAGCGATCTATTGCGTTCCGGAACTTACAAACGCGCGTAATCAAGTCAAAATGGCAAAATAACCCAAAATAAAAAAAAAATGAAATCCGGAGTCGGCCATGAATAGTAACTGACCCGTCAGAACCCAACCAAACATTAAAAACACATATACACTTGACATTTTGCAATTACAAGCCACAATGGCATACAAAAGTAATCCAAAAGTTACTACATGTTTGGTTTGCCAAATTAAAGTGAAAACGGCCCTAAATATACATTTAAGGTCCCACTTCATATACAATACAAATGAGATATTCATCTAGTTCATTCAGCAACCATCTATCAAGATTCATTCCAAAAAGAGTCATATTCCTGTAAGGAAAACAAAAGGAACGGTGTGAGCTAATTGCCCAGTGAGATACTATCACTTAAGCAACCAAGTTCATGTAAACATAAAGTTTTTCATTTCAATTCACCAAAAGTAAACAAAGGCACACATTAATGGTGGTGATAAAAGGATACGGGTGGCTCTCAAGAGCCCTTTTTCCTCGTTTGCATTTCTTGATCGGACGTCATTGACTCTCCGTCAATGTTCAAAAATAACCAACCGTAGACTCCACTTTACTTCCATTCATTCCACCTAACATTCCCCTACCGAGCCCGAAATCCAAACACTTGCATTGTGGTATTACTCGAGTAAATCGGAATCGAGAATCTCTCATACTACAAGATTCCATATAACACTTCCCCAAGGCACATTAATTGGCACGACCAAGCCCTCGCCGGCTCGATTCAATCAACGACCCATGGGGTTGAGTTCAAGGATAACAATTGTAGTCGTTGGATGCTCGTCCAAACGACACCAAGCCATGTACTTTCATTTCATGTAGCATTTCATATAACATTCCAATAACATGATAAACAATAAGTGAGAGTGATAAAATACACTTTCACTTCAAGCAATTAACATTTAAAGCACCAAGTTCAAGTATCAAAGCCATATATTAACACACAAGTGAGTAGTACACTCACCAAACTTGCAAATGCGGTTTCATGCACTTCCGTCACAAGAACGTCGTGAACCACCGTCACGCCCTAAAACATGCAAACAAGTACAATGAGACTCGATAACGAGTCATAATCCAATGCCAAATATGACCCCAATAGGGTTCCATAAGCATACACACACATTAGAGGAAACCAGAAAATTCGGAAATGCAATTAGCTTTGGCCCTGAAAAAAAACAGTTTTTGACCTCTTTTTACGGTAATGGCACCAAAGGCACCACGATTACCGGATGAAGGTGTACGATACACCATTTTGAAGCTAAAAGATAGGGCTACAACATTTCAGAAGGTCACTCAACCCAGTTTTGAGTGCAACCAGGTCAAAAATGCAAGATACTACATCAAAATCGTAAAATCAGATTCACAAAACGCATTCTGGTGTAAACATCATAACTCAGCCTACACAAGTCCAAATCTAGAAATTCCAAAGCCACTCGAAAGCTTAGAAACAGGGATACATTTCATCAGAAGACCTCAACAACCAATTCCAAAACAATTCCAGCCAAAACAACCAATTACAGGCGCAATTCTTACATTCGGATAAAACCAGGACAGCAAGGGTAATTTCGACTTTTCTCATTCTACACTACTCCGATTGACCTAAAATTTTGTAGGCACCTCTAAAATGTCATTCCCTACAACTTTCATGTTTTAAGCTAAGGCCAATTCGGCCTCTAACTAGGAGCTACAAAACCGGGCAGAATGTTCTTCACAAAAACCCTAACTTGTCAATTTTTCTTCCAAACAGAAATTGGTTGCAATTAATCACTTTTTCCACCTCCTAGAGTCATTACATACCATTTCCAATAATCATAGATAGCCACACAATCATGTTCATATTAAAACAGAAAAATCCCCAAAAATTATAAAAGTTCATCAATTCAATCACAACTCAAAATATAATCCATAAAATGGCATATCATACTACCACTAAGCATGATTTAAGCATCAATAAAGGGAGGAGAGTAGTTCTTCACAACTCACCTTAGAAACAAGAGAGAGAGAGCAATAAGCCCTCTTAGCTTTCCAAATAACTCCACACAACACCTCACTATCACTCCCTTAAGTGGTTTTATGGAGCACAAACAAGATTGGAAGGTTGAGTGAGTTGATTGAAGCAAGAATGAAGTCAAAAACTTGAAGAGTTTTCTTTCTTTTGTTGCTCAAGGAGCTCGGCCAAGATGAAGAGAAAATGGTGAAGTTTTGGTTATTTTTTTTTATTTATTTGGTCAATGGTAAGACAATGAATAGTGGTCTTAAGGTAAACCCACTCAAATGGTGACACTTGTCACCTTTTATTAAATGCTTACCTAACTTGTCTCTCTTATACCAATCCACTTAGCATCCTCTAATTATCTCTTCACACTCGGTAAATTACTTCTAGTATCCAAAACTTAACCTAGTTGGTCGAATTTTTTCGAACTTTTCGCACTAGTGGGTCCCACGTCCGGTATACGCTCTTAATTTCTCAAAAACTATTCGATACTAGAAAAATCATCTAAAAACTATATCTGCTCATTAAAAATATCTAGAAATTTTTCCTAAGCACGAAAATGCAGAAAATAAGCCTTGAAAAATAATAAAACCTAGAAAATGAAAAATACGGGTTCTCACAATGTCTGCCCAATTCTCGTCAGGACTCGATACAATTTCAATTCAAACTTAAGATGAACAACTAAGGAATGATAGTCGAAGTAAGAAAAGTCACTTCTTTAAACAAATTTTCAAGTGTTACAACTCAAATTCTCAAAAGTACATCACTTTCCCCAAAATATTGTCTCCCAAAAGTTGTCTAATCAATTACATTAAAATTCTAATCAAAAGGGCCATCAAGTCGACCTTTCCATAATTCCTTCCATTTCAACTCCTGTTAAGGAAAACAAAACTAATGGGATAAGCTGACGCTCAGTGAAGCCAAGAAAATCATGCAAGCATGTAATTCAAGTAGCAATAAAACTTGCACAAGAATTAAAGTTATAACATTTAAGTAATTCATGAATATTCACAAAACATCTTATTTCCACTTGCTTTGCCAAAGTTCAATCTAGTATCTCCTCGTGATAACACTCCATTACCCGAGTGAGTAATTAAGTCCGTAGAACTTTACTTATTCTATTTATGATTCTGAGTCGATATGAGAGGTACCTCCCACCTGAATTGGTGTGGTACTTACTATCGCCAGGAAATCGATTATATGTTTATGGTTCTTAGTCGACATGAGAGGTACCTCCTACCCAAATCGGTATGGTACTTACTATTGCTTAGTGGTCGATGAGACATCGCTCCAATAGACTTATACTTTGTTTATGGTTCTGAGTTGACATGAGAGGTACCTCCCACCCGAATCGGTGTGGTACTTACTCTCGCTCAGAGAACCGATTATTTATTTAGGGTTTTGAGCCGACATGAGAGGTACCTCCCACCCAAATTGGTGTGGTACATGCTATCACTCAGAGACCTGATTATACGATTATAATTATAATGGTTGATAACATTTAGTCCAATCAACAAAAACCATTATAGGCTGATGAGCGCACTCCAATCAGCAGTCATACAGTTCAATTATGGGTCGAGGAGATTCACTCCAACGACATATGCAGCCATTGTGGCGACCCCACTTCCCCCTAAGGTGAACCAAAGGGTTGGCGGGCCGTCTGCCCAACTCTCGCCAGGACTCACGCAAGCATTCTAACCCAAATCCTTTCGAAGAATAACCTAATCTATAAAAAAAAAACAATTTTTCCCGAATAGGATCATCCTTAAATCCACATTAACTTTAGAGATAGTAGTGATAAATTAGCCAGTCGAGGCTCTTGGACGTCTCACGTGCTACGTACCAAAGATATAAAGTCGTACCAAAACGGATAGATAAATACATAAATCCATGATACAAACTTATAAGCCAAGTAATCGAATTTAGGGTTTACACATTTTCCAGCTTCAAGTGGCAATCCAAAATAAAAGTACATTATCCCAATTAACACATTACAGCCCACAGAATAAGTCATAGTATTCAAATACATTCCAAAAGGAAAACATAAGTAAGCATCCAACTTTCAGTTTCCAGAACCTGTTAAGGAAAACAATAAACGTGGGGTGAGGTAAAACTCAGTGGTGCCCCAAAACATGCAATCACGTAATAACAAACAGCGGTTACTAACTTAGCAAATTTAAACAGTTAGGAAAGCGTATAACAGCACAAGGTAGGATACATGGGCTCTCAGGAGCCATTTCCCTTGCTTGATCACCATTTATCGTAGTTGACCCTCCGTCAACTCTCACTACTTATAATCCATGTAGAGCGTCTTATTTTGATACCTAACCCGTCACCATTCATACCCCTGTCCCGGGCCCGCTCACCGACTAAGGACGCAGTATACTCGAGATATACCCGTAGATGATTGGTCGAGGGATTCACCCAACGACGTTATTGTAGTTAGATTCATGCGTCGAGGGATTCACCCAACGACGTAACTACATTTAGATTCATGGTAGTTGGATTCAGAAGTCGAGGGATTCACCCAACGACGCAACTACATTTAGATTCAAGGATTCAGGAGAAAAATGTTTTGCACAAGTCACCACTCGAACGGCTAGTGCGATAAAGTACACACAGCTCACTTCGATGGATCAGAAACCAGTTTTGCAATTTATCACATATCGAGTCAAGAAAGTACTTTAACCAGGTAAGCATAGAACAAGCAGGGACACTCACCAAGAGTGGAGTTCAGATATCAAGTTGGGAATCGAATTCCGCGTCCTCGCAATATCCTAAAAACCAAATTTTGAAACTATAAGTTTCTACTCAGTTTTTAAGCTTATAGACAACGAGGTATATCTAATATACTACTAGTTTACTTTCCCTTAGAAAAATCAAGAGTCCCTTAGGTTGAAACTTGACAAAAGTAGAAGAAATGTTTATTATAGTTTTCCTTAAGATACTTTTCCTTATAAAAGGGTAACTAATATTATTTTCTTGAGATAAGTCGACAAACCTCTTAAAATCCACGTTAGGAAGTTACTTTGAACATTTCTTTAAAGCTATGGTTCCTGCAAAAATTATTACTAAAACTATTTTACCTAAAAATAAGGTTTCTTGCCGAGCAAGTTTCCATGCTTTTTACTAAAATTATTAAACTTGTATTTTGGAATTTTTTTTTCTATAATTAACTAGCCAAGAACAATACTTATTGAAAAGAAAAGGAGTAAAACAAAGCCTAGAGTTTTAGAAACTAGGGAAATCATTTTCTAAAGGTATTAAGGCTAGATTAAACTTAAAGGAAGAAATATCGAGTTGGCAAGGTTTAGAAAATCCCCGCATGACGTTTTTAACTTTAACCTACGGTGCTAGATTTTTATCGTACTCTACTAGAGTGAAGATATATGTAAATAGATTGTTTTAGAGCTTTTCTCAAGTTCACAGGACTAAAACGGATTTCCTACGATTCCGATTTATAAGCACGTAATATTTCCGAACCGTCAATATAACAAACTAACATTTTCAATAGAAATCTCACTAGGGCTTCGTCAATCATTAGCCCTAGGTTTCAATAAATTCATATCAATTCAAGAATAAAATAAATAGCCAAGGCTTCATCAATCATTAGCACTTGGCTTTTTGCAAGTTCATATCATATCTTGAATAAATCAACAATGAAGGTAAAGCCTCTAAGGAATTCCAGCAATTAAATTTCATCACCCAGTAATACTTATAAAATCATTCAAATAGCCAAGGGCTTCATCAATCATTAGCCCTTGACAATATCAATCACTTCCAACCACAATTCAGTCAAGAATTTAAACCACAAGTAAGCTAAAATCTCAATCCAAATCCAAATTCAGTTTCACAAAGAAACAGGACATTCATACAAAACAGTCTACTTTGAGGATTCACAGACAGCAGTACACATGGAGGAAAAATACGAAATTTCTACAGGACAAAGGCCTATGATTCTAGTTTCAAATGCCACTGACGGCGCCTTAAACGGATTTTCCTACACCAAGATATAAACCTTTTATTGAGACTGGTCAGGGACATCCGAAAATCTGAAATTTCTTTTTCCACTTGTGAAAAACTCCTTTTTCTCTTTTAACACCAAAATGTTTTTATTCAACCATCCATACATTTCTTATAGAACTCCAAAACAACACATTCCAGGCATTTCCATCCATCATGTTTCAAGGAAAAATTTAAAAATCAAGCTAAGATTCCATCTCAACCTTTGACTATCACATAAGAAATTCCAGCAACTAATATACTTTAGATCAAATTTTCCTTTGGTTTAAACATGGTGTTAGGTACTCAAATTCAGCATTTAACACTTAGCTAGCTAGTAAAAATTTCCACTTCAAAACCAGATTCATTCAGCAACTAAAATCATCCAGAAAAATCCAGAAATTTGTCCATCAGCCACGGATGAACATGCATGAAGAGACGTTCTGTTTTCATTTTATTTTTCTGGGTTAAAACATGCTTTTAAACTCTCAACTCCCTTATGCAATTACTTAGCTAGAAAATAAACATTTCCAGTTCAGAAATCGAGTTCAAACAACAACCATTAGCATCAAAATTTTCTAAAAATTTTCCTGCTTGGCTCGGATGAACATGCATGGGCAGATTGCACTTTGATTTTATTTTTCTGGTTTAAACTAACTAATTAGCTGCATGCAGAGCCCAATTAACTTGTTATTAACTATCTAATTATGGTTATAAGCTCAAACAACAACATTAAACCAAATCAGGCTGCAAAAATCAAGCTAAGCTCTCGGCAGCTCCAAAACATGCACATAACAGAAATTTTTTTCTTAAAAAAAATCTCATCCGTATGCCTAATCCCCCACATGCAAGTTCTTAGATGACTTAACCTTATTGTTTTTAGTTGGTTAAACACTTAATTGAGCTCAGATTATCGCAGGAAGTCAGAAATAAAACTACAATCCCAAGCCAGCTCCTCGGCAGAAATTTTTAACCACAACAGAAATTTTTTCTCTGCTTTAACCACATCATCCGAATGCACAAATCAACATGCATGGTCTTAAACTTCAAGTTTCACTCAGCTAATGACACTTAGGTGTTCAGATGGTCACGGAAAACAAAAATGGAGCTGCATTATCACCTCAGTTTCTCGGCAGCAACATTTTATCAAAACAGAAATTTTTCTAATGGTTTGATTTCATCATCCGACTGCACAATCCATACATGCAAGCCCTGATATAGCTTCCTCTACTAATAATCCACCTAATAAGTCCAGAAATTACCTCAGATACCAGCTAATCTCACACACGAAATTTCCAGAATTTTCTCTCCTTGCTCTCGGCTTCAAGTGCAGGTCGGTTGTCTTGGTTCCTGAGTTGTGGCTGAGAATTGGTTGCAGCTGGTGGATTTGAGTTCGGTTGGTTGGAGATGGAGGTGCAGAATGGTGAAGCTTCACTGAAAATTTCTCCCTGGTTTTACTCCAGTTCACGGCAGAATCCAGAAAATTTTTGCAGCTCACGTTCCCTCCTCCCTTGCTCTCGGATGCAGCTCACCAGGTAACCCTCTCTCTCTCTCTCGTATACTCTCGGTCTAGGCAGAGGAAGAGGTGAGTGGTTGTTGTGGAGAGGAAGAGTAGAGGTTACGGTGAAGTTTTGCAGAGAAAATGATATAGTGAAGAGGCGGTATCTCGGTATTAAGAAGGAAGGAAATGGTTTGCGGTTTGTGTTTGTGATATGAATTGGATTGGTGGTTTAAGATGTGAAATAGAGAGAATGGTATTGTGGTGCCGTGGTTTAAGAGAAAGGATTGCGTGTGTACGAATAGGTTGCGTATCGAATTGGAGAAAATGTGATTGGCCGATAGTTGCGGTGATTAAAATTGTTGTCAGAGGTTTCGTTTGGTTTGCATGGAAATGGTAAGGGCATTTTAGTCTTTTCACTTTGCTCCCAAACCTCAACTTAATTTCTCAATTCTAACTTAATTCTAAAAATTATCCCCAAGCGTGATTTAAACGCCTAATTATACCCTAATATACCTAAACCATTTTTATCGAATAATTATCGATTAAACTTGAATATTAAGGTTCCTAGTGATTCTTATATTATTTAGCGATTAAATTAGTTCTTAGAATTTCCAATTATTATTTCTCAAGGAATAGAGTTAGACTAACTCAAAATTTATTGATTTAGTAATATAACGTCAAGTGAAATAATAATTTAGTCCAAGGGTGTCAATTTGCACATAAAAATTATTTTTACGCACTTATTGTGAAAACAAAGAAAGATAAGGATATATTTATCGAAATTTTCACGCCTTAAGTATGTTTAGTATATTAGTACTATATTTATCTAAAATTCATTGGTTTTCATCTTACGCGAAAATTCTTATTAACATTTAACATTAGCAACTAATTGGAATTAATCATAGGGACTTAAATAATTTATTTTAAGATAGTAAGTCTATCGACTCAAGTATCATTAATTTAGCATAAAGGAATTTAAGCGTTCTAAGATTTTATGTTAAGGCAAAAATCAATCTAACCCTAAAGATTTTAATTTAGTCTAACAAAACCAAGAAATTTCCTAACTTAGGAAAATTATATTATTTTTCACATAAACCTATTTTTACGTACTTAATTGCGAACAAGTAAAAGTAATGCTGAAAATTATTAAAGAATAAAAGAAATGCAAATGAAATATGCACTAGCTTATACATCCATTTTCAGGGTTCTCACAGCCATAGCATATAATTCAATTCAATTCAAGCAATTCAATTACAATTCATTTAAATGAGAACGCGTTTGATAAAGTACACACTCGTCTCATCAAGTAACATTCACGCATATAAGCAAGATAGATCAAGTAAATACATCAAGTCAGGCACTTAACACTCATCAATCAAAAACAATGAAGTAATGCCCACTTGAGGGTTCAGGCGTCCACCGTGGGATCCTCTTGAGTGCCTGAGCAATTAACAATTAACCATTACACACTATCGCTTAAAACCCCTAATTATCAAGAAAGATTGCACTCATGTACAATCTTAGAGAATATCATGAAAATGAGTCTTAATTTCTCGTAAATCGAGACTCAAAAGTGGGGTTTAATAATACAAGAAAAATCTGATTTCCATCTTTGAAATCAAGTGTAAATCGGTCAAGCGATATCGAAGGAAAATAGAGAGTTCTAAAAACTCAATTTTCTTTAAGTTCAGAAATTTCAGATTTGAGGTGCGATCTCTGAAAAATCACATCTCACTCTTCATAGATCCAAAATTGGAAAACTTGGTACCGTTGTAAACGAATTCTAGAGTACTAAAAGTTTCTAGAAGACACCTTTTTATGATTCAAAATAGAAGACACTCGAATTTCGGCTTAAAGTTGCTGATTTGGAATCCTAGGACAGATTCGGGGTTGGTTTTTAGCAAACTTTGAAAATTTGGAAAAATTCACAGAATGCGAACTAGCCTCTCAAATTTGAAACTCAATTAGAGTTACAATCAAAGTTTAAAACACCATAAATGGAACAAGAATCAGAGTTTTGAGCACCAGGATATAGCAGCTCAAAGTTGCTGAAAATTTCTCACTGAATAAGGATTTTCCAGATTTGAAACATAAACTTTGGGACTTCAATTGAGCATCAAAATGGACTTGGAATGGCACCAAATTTGGTAGTATTACCCTACCATATAAGAGCTATTCTTCTGTCAAATTTCATGCAAAAATTCGTATGGAAGGTCAGTTAACAAAGCCACTAAATTTCCAAGAATTTCCAAGGCAAATCTGCGTTGTACCTCCGTTTTCCTTTTTCTAACTTTTGGCCAATGAAATCGACTCAAATCCAGTTCATTTATGAATACAGGGCCTAGGAAATATCCAAAATATATTTGGTAGGTGATTGACACCAAAAGTTTCTAAATAACAAGTCCCAATTCAAAATAAGCCATTGTCTAGCCCAAACTTAGGGTTTTCTTTCTCTAACGCGGTTCTGTAATTCGGCCACAACTCACTCAATTCAACTTGGAATTGGGCGTTGTGAGGACCCGTAAATTTCCCTTATTTTTATATTATTTTATTTTATTTTCTTGTATGCATTTTCTGTGACGACCCCACTTCTCCCAAGGGCGAACCCAAGGGTATCGGCGGGCCGCCTGCCTAGCTCGCGCCAGGACTCAAAACTTAAAGTTCGAAAGAGCACTAAATACAATATATACAACCCCAAAAGAGTTATAATTACATTCTCCAAAAGTATCGAGTCAAACCACCAGAACAAAAACAAACATCCTAACTGTTCAACTATTACAAGCCAATCTAACTATACTAGTATACGAGCCAAAAGTCCCCGCGTCGGCCCCTGCTAAGGAAAACAAAAGGAATGGGGTAAGCTATATGCTTAGTAAGTAAACAGGGGCGAAAGCATAAATTTCACGTAACAGTTACACAATAAGAGTAAAGCAAAAGCAGAAAAGTAACATCACATAATAAGGATACAGGTGGCTCCAAAGCCAACTCATGTGCCATGCGTGATCTCCTGCCGACACTCCGTCGACTGCAAATAATAGTCCGTAGAACTTCACTTGTACACCCACCGACACCTTATCACCCTCACTGGCCAGTCACCTCACAAACTTGCCCGGGCGAACGAAATCACAAACTTGAGCTTGAGTCACAAGCTCGGGTCACAAACTTGGTCACCTTCTCGGTGAACCGGATTTACAAAATTGGTTCATAACATGAACCTACAAACTTGGTGACCTCAGACTAAGTTGGACTGCCTTCGACCAAGCCCTAACCGGCTCGAATAGTCCAACCAGGTCAAGAGTTCGCCCCAAACTCACAAACTTCACAAAATTATTCAAAATCACAAACTTTGCAAACTTCACAAACTTTATTCGAAAGTCGCCCCGAGCCACAAGCTCAAGGGTTTTGGTTCCAAAAGGTTCATATACATATGCCAAGTACAATTATACATTCAAATTAGGGTTTAGGTCGAGTGCGATAAAGTACACCCTCGCCTAAGTGCCCTTTTCACATATCTCAAACACATAGCAAAGAAAACACACCAAACTGGCCTGAATACTTACTCAAAATACCAAAAGTAGTACGGAAGCAAAATCGCTTCGCGCGTTCGCTAGTAGTGGGCCCCACCGGCTCCGCCTAGCTCACCGCTGTCTGAAATAGAAGATTTTATCACAAACGGCCACTAACATGCCCAAAACAAGCAAAACGGCAAAACGGCACGCGCGCACGTAAATATGACGAACGGAAACGGAGACGGCCGTTAGCGGAAACGGCAGATTTGACACTCGTTTCTAGTTTACTCATAAGTTGAGCTACGAACATCGGATTAAGGCGTATGAGACGCCATATCGAAGCTTAAAGGATGAACAACAACTGTTATGAAGACATCCAGAACTGAAACTGGAGGCTTTAGTCCCAAATGAACCAAACACAATCACTTACGAAATCTGGCCAATGCACAAATGGTCAGTTTTGAGTGCAAACAGTTTTCTATGCTACACATGGTCAAAAGAGCTGAAAATTGGCAGTTAGATAGTTCATTCCAAATGGAACAACTTTCATGAAGGTCGGCAATCCAAATTCGGAACGGAAATTGGTCATCAGGACCAAAACAGATTTCTGGTCATTTTCACGGGCAGGCCTTGTTTGCTCGGCTATATCTCAGGTTTTATAAATCCGATTCATGAAATTCCAAGGGCGTTAGAAAGCTCTGATATAGGGCTATAAGTTTGGTGTTTTGGTCAGAAGCCCAAACAGCTTGTAACTCAGTCAAATGTGAAGCCAAAGTTCCAGCCATAAACTTTCCAAAAACGTACTAGAATCACAAACCGTATTTGACCTCAATATGCGGTAATGGCACCAAATTCACTACGGTTATCGGATGGGGGTGTAAGACCCACCGTTTCGAAGCTAAGGAACAGGGGTACAACAATGTAGAAGGCCACTCAGTCCAAATCCTAGCACAACTAGGTCAAATATGCAAAATACAAATCCAGAATTACCAAAACAGGTTTGCAAATCACATAAAACTGTAATGACTATAACTTAGTCTATACAGGTCCAAATGCCGAAATTCCAAAGGCATATGTTAGATAAGACATCCAGCTACATTTCATCAGAAGACACCAACTTCAAAATCCAAACTAATTCCAGCCAAAATAGCCAAATACCAACGCAGTTTTCGCATTCTGACCAAAGCAGAACAGCTACAGTAATTTCGTCATATCTCATTCTACATTAATCCAAATGACCTGAAATTTTGTAGGCACCTCAAACACATCAATACCTACAACTTTCATTTTTTGAGCAAAGTCAAATTCTGCCTCTAACCCTATGATCCAAAACCGGACAGAATTGGGGATTTAGGAACCCTAACTTTTCAATTTTCACACCAAATCCTAAATTGGTTGCATTTATCCACATTTCACACTCACTAGAGTCATTATAGGCTATTACCATTCATCATATTCAACCACACCATCATAATCCAATTAAACCAGAAAAATCATCATAAAATGGAAAACTTCACCAAATCACTTCAAACCAAGATTAAAACCAGAAATTTCAGCACTCTTATCACTAATAAGCACAACATAAGCATCATTAGGTGTAGTAGGGTGTTTCAAGCTTCACTTACCAAGAACCAAGAGAGAGAAAGATGTTGGGCACCTTAGACCTTCAAACAAACTTCACCACAACCCTTACTAGCACTAGAAGATAAGATTTTATGGAGTGAAATCTAGTCTAAGCTTTTGTTTATGGAAGATTGAAGCTTATGGAAGCTTGAGAGATGGAAAATTTCCTCCCTTCTTTGAGCTTAGAGAGCCGGCCACCGAGGAGAGAAAAATGGTGAATTTTGAATGATTTTTGAGATATTTAACCTTTGGTCAAAAAAGTCAAAATTGTGAATAGTAATTCTTAAAGTCCAACCAATCATATTGTGACACTTGTCACACTCATTAATGCATTCTTATCTTCCTTTTCTCTCTCACATCACTCACTTCACACACTCTACTTATCTCTTAACACCCGATAAATTTTACACAGTATCCGGAATTTAACCTAATTGGCCGAATTTTTCCGAACTTTTCGCACTAGTGGGTCCCACGTCCGATATACGTTCTTAATTTCTCAAAAACTAACTAATACTAGAAAAATCATCTAAAAACTCTATTTACTCAATAAAAATTATCTGAGGCATTTTCTAATAAAGAAAATGTAGGAAAACGGGTTTTCAATCTTAACCGGAACTTAGGGTTTAAATCTTAATCCCTACTTAGGGTTTTCGAAATACTCCCAAAACCAAACGTTACCGCCCAATTAATGAATATATCAACGTAGAACGAACTGGGGCCTCACAATCTCCCCCACTTAGGACAATTTCGTCCTCGAAATTGCAATCAACGAGCTAAGGGTTGAAAAACTCGAAATAATCAAAAGATCAAAAGGTGTACATATATATACAAGTCACGCCAAAATGTACGCAATATAATGCACCATATACACCAAGAGACATTTAAAGTTAGACAAAGTCAAGTGCAGCAAGTACTATAGATGCAGGTATTAACATACCACAAGTAAATGACATGTAGGGACAATACAAGGGCAAATGAAAGAAACGCGACTTGTCGTCCCACACTCAGTGAAAACCACCCTCGTCCGGTTTCTTACTCCACTTCCCAAAGTGCCCGTTGATCTCTTGTACTCACTCTAGCCAGACAAAGCTTGTTCATGTTCCCCAAAATGCAAATCTCAAGTACTTAGCAGCGCCTCAACTCTGGAGTACTCAGGCACAAGAATCCGAAATAAGATAATTCACATCTCAAGCTGCAGTCCCAAGAGTAAACTATCTACAATCGAAATTCCTACCTGACGAACCTACCTATGGTCCTCAGATACCATGAGAAAGATTTAAGGCCTATAACATTTATGATCCATAACTTATGCTTGACCGAGCATCTAGTCCTTCATACTTATTCACCACTTCATCCAGGCTCACCCCGCGCAGAGACCACGCGAAGCAGCTATAGGTTTTATCCCTCAATTGCTTAACTTTCAAATAAAATTAAATCCCACAGTCCGGCATCCTAAACTTTCAGCCTAGGATACACTACAGAGATCTGAAACCTAAGCTCTGATACCAACTGTGACGACCCCACTTCTCCCAAGGGCGAACCCAAGGGTATCGGCGGGCCGCCTGCCTAGCTCGCGCCAGGACTCAAAACTTAAAGTTCGAAAGAGCACTAAATACAATATATACAACCCCAAAAGAGTTATAATTACATTCTCCAAAAGTATCGAGTCAAACCACCAGAACAAAAACAAACATCCTAACTGTTCAACTATTACAAGCCAATCTAACTATACTAGTATACGAGCCAAAAGTCCCCGCGTCGGCCCCTGCTAAGGAAAACAAAAGGAATGGGGTAAGCTATATGCTTAGTAAGTAAACAGGGGCGAAAGCATAAATTTCACGTAACAGTTACACAATAAGAGTAAAGCAAAAGCAGAAAAGTAACATCACATAATAAGGATACAGGTGGCTCCAAAGCCAACTCATGTGCCATGCGTGATCTCCTGCCGACACTCCGTCGACTGCAAATAATAGTCCGTAGAACTTCACTTGTACACCCACCGACACCTTATCACCCTCACTGGTCAGTCACCTCACAAACTTGCCCGGGCGAACGAAATCACAAACTTGAGCTTGAGTCACAAGTTCGGGTCACAAACTTGGTCACCTTCTCGGTGAACCGGATTTACAAAATTGGTTCATAACATGAACCTACAAACTTGGTGACCTCAGACTAAGTTGGACTGCCTTCGACCAAGCCCTAACCGGCTCGAATAGTCCAACCAGGTCAAGAGTTCGCCCCAAACTCACAAACTTCACAAAATTATTCAAAATCACAAACTTTGCAAACTTCACAAACTTTATTCGAAAGTCGCCCCGAGCCACAAGCTCAAGGGTTTTGGTTCCAAAAGGTTCATATACATATGCCAAGTACAATTATACATTCAAATTAGGGTTTAGGTCGAGTGCGATAAAGTACACCCTCGCCTAAGTGCCCTTTTCACATATCTCAAACACATAGCAAAGAAAACACACCAAACTGGCCTGAATACTTACTCAAAATACCAAAAGTAGTACGGAAGCAAAATCGCTTCGTGCGTTCGCTAGTAGTGGGCCCCACCGGCTCCGCCTAGCTCACCGCTGTCTGAAATAGAAGATTTTATCACAAACGGCCACTAACATGCCCAAAACAAGCAAAACGGCAAAACGGCACGCGCGCACGTAAATATGACGAACGGAAACGGAGACGGCCGTTAGCGGAAACGGCAGATTTGACACTCGTTTCTAGTTTACTCATAAGTTGAGCTACGAACATCGGATTAAGGCGTATGAGACGCCATATCGAAGCTTAAAGGATGAACAACAACTGTTATGAAGACATCCAGAACTGAAACTGGAGGCTTTAGTCCCAAATGAACCAAACACAATCACTTACGAAATCTGGCCAATGCACAAATGGTCAGTTTTGAGTGCAAACAGTTTCTATGCTACACATGGTCAAAAGAGCTGAAAATTGGCAGTTAGATAGTTCATTCCAAATGGAACAACTTTCATGAAGGTCGGCAATCCAAATTCGGAACGGAAATTGGTCATCAGGACCAAAACAGATTTCTGGTCATTTTCACGGGCAGGCCTTGTTTGCTCGGCTATATCTCAGGTTTTATAAATCCGATTCATGAAATTCCAAGGGCGTTAGAAAGCTCTGATATAGGGCTATAAGTTTGGTGTTTTGGTCAGAAGCCCAAACAGCTTGTAACTCAGTCAAATGTGAAGCCAAAGTTCCAGCCATAAACTTTCCAAAAACGTACTAGAATCACAAACCGTATTTGACCTCAATATGCGGTAATGGCACCAAATTCACTACGGTTATCGGATGGGGGTGTAAGACCCACCGTTTCGAAGCTAAGGAACAGGGGTACAACAATGTAGAAGGCCACTCAGTCCAAATCCTAGCACAACTAGGTCAAATATGCAAAATACAAATCCAGAATTACCAAAACAGGTTTGCAAATCACATAAAACTGTAATGACTATAACTTAGTCTATACAGGTCCAAATGCCGAAATTCCAAAGGCATATGTTAGATAAGACATCCAGCTACATTTCATCAGAAGACACCAACTTCAAAATCCAAACTAATTCCAGCCAAAATAGCCAAATACCAACGCAGTTTTCGCATTCTGACCAAAGCAGAACAGCTACAGTAATTTCGTCATATCTCATTCTACATTAATCCAAATGACCTGAAATTTTGTAGGCACCTCAAACACATCAATACCTACAACTTTCATTTTTTGAGCAAAGTCAAATTCTGCCTCTAACCCTATGATCCAAAACCGGACAGAATTGGGGATTTAGGAACCCTAACTTTTCAATTTTCACACCAAATCCTAAATTGGTTGCATTTATCCACATTTCACACTCACTAGAGTCATTATAGGCTATTACCATTCATCATATTCAACCACACCATCATAATCCAATTAAACCAGAAAAATCATCATAAAATGGAAAACTTCACCAAATCACTTCAAACCAAGATTAAAACCAGAAATTTCAGCACTCTTATCACTAATAAGCACAACATAAGCATCATTAGGTGTAGTAGGGTGTTTCAAGCTTCACTTACCAAGAACCAAGAGAGAGAAAGATGTTGGGCACCTTAGACCTTCAAACAAACTTCACCACAACCCTTACTAGCACTAGAAGATAAGATTTTATGGAGTGAAATCTAGTCTAAGCTTTTGTTTATGGAAGATTGAAGCTTATGGAAGCTTGAGAGATGGAAAATTTCCTCCCTTCTTTGAGCTTAGAGAGCCGGCCACCAAGGAGAGAAAAATGGTGAATTTTGAATGATTTTTGAGATATTTAACCTTTGGTCAAAAAAGTCAAAATTGTGAATAGTAATTCTTAAAGTCCAACCAATCATATTGTGACACTTGTCACACTCATTAATGCATTCTTATCTTCCTTTTCTCTCTCACATCACTCACTTCACACACTCTACTTATCTCTTAACACCCGATAAATTTTACACAGTATCCGGAATTTAACCTAATTGGCCGAATTTTTCCGAACTTTTCGCACTAGTGGGTCCCACGTCCGATATACGTTCTTAATTTCTCAAAAACTAACTAATACTAGAAAAATCATCTAAAAACTCTATTTACTCAATAAAAATTATCTGAGGCATTTTCTAATAAAGAAAATGTAGGAAAACGGGTTTTCAATCTTAACCGGAACTTAGGGTTTAAATCTTAATCCCTACTTAGGGTTTTCGAAATACTCCCAAAACCAAACGTTACCGCCCAATTAATGAATATATCAACGTAGAACGAACTGGGGCCTCACAATCTCCCCCACTTAGGACAATTTCGTCCTCGAAATTGCAATCAACGAGCTAAGGGTTGAAAAACTCGAAATAATCAAAAGATCAAAAGGTGTACATATATATACAAGTCACGCCAAAATGTACGCAATATAATGCACCATATACACCAAGAGACATTTCAAGTTAGACAAAGTCAAGTGCAGCAAGTACTATAGATGCAGGTATTAACATACCACAAGTAAATGACATGTAGGGACAATACAAGGGCAAATGAAAGAAACGCGACTTGTCGTCCCACACTCAGTGAAAACCACCCTCGTCCGGTTTCTTACTCCACTTCCCAAAGTGCCCGTTGATCTCTTGTACTCACTCTAGCCAGACAAAGCTTGTTCATGTTCCCCAAAATGCAAATCTCAAGTACTTAGCAGCGCCTCAACTCTGGAGTACTCAGGCACAAGAATCCGAAATAAGATAATTCACATCTCAAGCTGCAGTCCCAAGAGTAAACTATCTACAATCGAAATTCCTACCTGACGAACCTACCTATGGTCCTCAGATACCATGAGAAAGATTTAAGGCCTATAACATTTATGATCCATAACTTATGCTTGACCGAGCATCTAGTCCTTCATACTTATTCACCACTTCATCCAGGCTCACCCCGCGCAGAGACCACGCGAAGCAGCTATAGGTTTTATCCCTCAATTGCTTAACTTTCAAATAAAATTAAATCCCACAGTCCGGCATCCTAAACTTTCAGCCTAGGATACACTACAGAGATCTGAAACCTAAGCTCTGATACCAACTGTGACGACCCCACTTCTCCCAAGGGCGAACCCAAGGGTATCGGCGGGCCGCCTGCCTAGCTCGCGCCAGGACTCAAAACTTAAAGTTCGAAAGAGCACTAAATACAATATATACAACCCCAAAAGAGTTATAATTACATTCTCCAAAAGTATCGAGTCAAACCACCAGAACAAAAACAAACATCCTAACTGTTCAACTATTACAAGCCAATCTAACTATACTAGTATACGAGCCAAAAGTCCCCGCGTCGGCCCCTGCTAAGGAAAACAAAAGGAATGGGGTAAGCTATATGCTTAGTAAGTAAACAGGGGCGAAAGCATAAATTTCACGTAACAGTTACACAATAAGAGTAAAGCAAAAGCAGAAAAGTAACATCACATAATAAGGATACAGGTGGCTCCAAAGCCAACTCATGTGCCATGCGTGATCTCCTGCCGACACTCCGTCGACTGCAAATAATAGTCCGTAGAACTTCACTTGTACACCCACCGACACCTTATCACCCTCACTGGCCAGTCACCTCACAAACTTGCCCGGGCGAACGAAATCACAAACTTGAGCTTGAGTCACAAGTTCGGGTCACAAACTTGGTCACCTTCTCGGCGAACCGGATTTACAAAATTGGTTCATAACATGAACCTACAAACTTGGTGACCTCAGACTAAGTTGGACTGCCTTCGACCAAGCCCTAACCGGCTCGAATAGTCCAACCAGGTCAAGAGTTCGCCCCAAACTCACAAACTTCACAAAATTATTCAAAATCACAAACTTTGCAAACTTCACAAACTTTATTCGAAAGTCGCCCCGAGCCACAAGCTCAAGGGTTTTGGTTCCAAAAGGTTCATATACATATGCCAAGTACAATTATACATTCAAATTAGGGTTTAGGTCGAGTGCGATAAAGTACACCCTCGCCTAAGTGCCCTTTTCACATATCTCAAACACATAGCAAAGAAAACACACCAAACTGGCCTGAATACTTACTCAAAATACCAAAAGTAGTACGGAAGCAAAATCGCTTCGTGCGTTCGCTAGTAGTGGGCCCCACCGGCTCCGCCTAGCTCACCGCTGTCTGAAATAGAAGATTTTATCACAAACGGCCACTAACATGCCCAAAACAAGCAAAACGGCAAAACGGCACGCGCGCACGTAAATATGACGAACGGAAACGGAGACGGCCGTTAGCGGAAACGGCAGATTTGACACTCGTTTCTAGTTTACTCATAAGTTGAGCTACGAACATCGGATTAAGGCGTATGAGACGCCATATCGAAGCTTAAAGGATGAACAACAACTGTTATGAAGACATCCAGAACTGAAACTGGAGGCTTTAGTCCCAAATGAACCAAACACAATCACTTACGAAATCTGGCCAATGCACAAATGGTCAGTTTTGAGTGCAAACAGTTTTCTATGCTACACATGGTCAAAAGAGCTGAAAATTGGCAGTTAGATAGTTCATTCCAAATGGAACAACTTTCATGAAGGTCGGCAATCCAAATTCGGAACGGAAATTGGTCATCAGGACCAAAACAGATTTCTGGTCATTTTCACGGGCAGGCCTTGTTTGCTCGGCTATATCTCAGGTTTTATAAATCCGATTCATGAAATTCCAAGGGCGTTAGAAAGCTCTGATATAGGGCTATAAGTTTGGTGTTTTGGTCAGAAGCCCAAACAGCTTGTAACTCAGTCAAATGTGAAGCCAAAGTTCCAGCCATAAACTTTCCAAAAACGTACTAGAATCACAAACCGTATTTGACCTCAATATGCGGTAATGGCACCAAATTCACTACGGTTATCGGATGGGGGTGTAAGACCCACCGTTTCGAAGCTAAGGAACAGGGGTACAACAATGTAGAAGGCCACTCAGTCCAAATCCTAGCACAACTAGGTCAAATATGCAAAATACAAATCCAGAATTACCAAAACAGGTTTGCAAATCACATAAAACTGTAATGACTATAACTTAGTCTATACAGGTCCAAATGCCGAAATTCCAAAGGCATATGTTAGATAAGACATCCAGCTACATTTCATCAGAAGACACCAACTTCAAAATCCAAACTAATTCCAGCCAAAATAGCCAAATACCAACGCAGTTTTCGCATTCTGACCAAAGCAGAACAGCTACAGTAATTTCGTCATATCTCATTCTACATTAATCCAAATGACCTGAAATTTTGTAGGCACCTCAAACACATCAATACCTACAACTTTCATTTTTTGAGCAAAGTCAAATTCTGCCTCTAACCCTATGATCCAAAACCGGACAGAATTGGGGATTTAGGAACCCTAACTTTTCAATTTTCACACCAAATCCTAAATTGGTTGCATTTATCCACATTTCACACTCACTAGAGTCATTATAGGCTATTACCATTCATCATATTCAACCACACCATCATAATCCAATTAAACCAGAAAAATCATCATAAAATGGAAAACTTCACCAAATCACTTCAAACCAAGATTAAAACCAGAAATTTCAGCACTCTTATCACTAATAAGCACAACATAAGCATCATTAGGTGTAGTAGGGTGTTTCAAGCTTCACTTACCAAGAACCAAGAGAGAGAAAGATGTTGGGCACCTTAGACCTTCAAACAAACTTCACCACAACCCTTACTAGCACTAGAAGATAAGATTTTATGGAGTGAAATCTAGTCTAAGCTTTTGTTTATGGAAGATTGAAGCTTATGGAAGCTTGAGAGATGGAAAATTTCCTCCCTTCTTTGAGCTTAGAGAGCCGGCCACCGAGGAGAGAAAAATGGTGAATTTTGAATGATTTTTGAGATATTTAACCTTTGGTCAAAAAAGTCAAAATTGTGAATAGTAATTCTTAAAGTCCAACCAATCATATTGTGACACTTGTCACACTCATTAATGCATTCTTATCTTCCTTTTCTCTCTCACATCACTCACTTCACACACTCTACTTATCTCTTAACACCCGATAAATTTTACACAGTATCCGGAATTTAACCTAATTGGCCGAATTTTTCCGAACTTTTCGCACTAGTGGGTCCCACGTCCGATATACGTTCTTAATTTCTCAAAAACTAACTAATACTAGAAAAATCATCTAAAAACTCTATTTACTCAATAAAAATTATCTGAGGCATTTTCTAATAAAGAAAATGTAGGAAAACGGGTTTTCAATCTTAACCGGAACTTAGGGTTTAAATCTTAATCCCTACTTAGGGTTTTCGAAATACTCCCAAAACCAAACGTTACCGCCCAATTAATGAATATATCAACGTAGAACGAACTGGGGCCTCACAATCTCCCCCACTTAGGACAATTTCGTCCTCGAAATTGCAATCAACGAGCTAAGGGTTGAAAAACTCGAAATAATCAAAAGATCAAAAGGTGTACATATATATACAAGTCACGCCAAAATGTACGCAATATAATGCACCATATACACCAAGAGACATTTCAAGTTAGACAAAGTCAAGTGCAGCAAGTACTATAGATGCAGGTATTAACATACCACAAGTAAATGACATGTAGGGACAATACAAGGGCAAATGAAAGAAACGCGACTTGTCGTCCCACACTCAGTGAAAACCACCCTCGTCCGGTTTCTTACTCCACTTCCCAAAGTGCCCGTTGATCTCTTGTACTCACTCTAGCCAGACAAAGCTTGTTCATGTTCCCCAAAATGCAAATCTCAAGTACTTAGCAGCGCCTCAACTCTGGAGTACTCAGGCACAAGAATCCGAAATAAGATAATTCACATCTCAAGCTGCAGTCCCAAGAGTAAACTATCTACAATCGAAATTCCTACCTGACGAACCTACCTATGGTCCTCAGATACCATGAGAAAGATTTAAGGCCTATAACATTTATGATCCATAACTTATGCTTGACCGAGCATCTAGTCCTTCATACTTATTCACCACTTCATCCAGGCTCACCCCGCGCAGAGACCACGCGAAGCAGCTATAGGTTTTATCCCTCAATTGCTTAACTTTCAAATAAAATTAAATCCCACAGTCCGGCATCCTAAACTTTCAGCCTAGGATACACTACAGAGATCTGAAACCTAAGCTCTGATACCAACTGTGACGACCCCACTTCTCCCAAGGGCGAACCCAAGGGTATCGGCGGGCCGCCTGCCTAGCTCGCGCCAGGACTCAAAACTTAAAGTTCGAAAGAGCACTAAATACAATATATACAACCCCAAAAGAGTTATAATTACATTCTCCAAAAGTATCGAGTCAAACCACCAGAACAAAAACAAACATCCTAACTGTTCAACTATTACAAGCCAATCTAACTATACTAGTATACGAGCCAAAAGTCCCCGCGTCGGCCCCTGCTAAGGAAAACAAAAGGAATGGGGTAAGCTATATGCTTAGTAAGTAAACAGGGGCGAAAGCATAAATTTCACGTAACAGTTACACAATAAGAGTAAAGCAAAAGCAGAAAAGTAACATCACATAATAAGGATACAGGTGGCTCCAAAGCCAACTCATGTGCCATGCGTGATCTCCTGCCGACACTCCGTCGACTGCAAATAATAGTCCGTAGAACTTCACTTGTACACCCACCGACACCTTATCACCCTCACTGGCCAGTCACCTCACAAACTTGCCCGGGCGAACGAAATCACAAACTTGAGCTTGAGTCACAAGTTCGGGTCACAAACTTGGTCACCTTCTCGGCGAACCGGATTTACAAAATTGGTTCATAACATGAACCTACAAACTTGGTGACCTCAGACTAAGTTGGACTGCCTTCGACCAAGCCCTAACCGGCTCGAATAGTCCAACCAGGTCAAGAGTTCGCCCCAAACTCACAAACTTCACAAAATTATTCAAAATCACAAACTTTGCAAACTTCACAAACTTTATTCGAAAGTCGCCCCGAGCCACAAGCTCAAGGGTTTTGGTTCCAAAAGGTTCATATACATATGCCAAGTACAATTATACATTCAAATTAGGGTTTAGGTCGAGTGCGATAAAGTACACCCTCGCCTAAGTGCCCTTTTCACATATCTCAAACACATAGCAAAGAAAACACACCAAACTGGCCTGAATACTTACTCAAAATACCAAAAGTAGTACGGAAGCAAAATCGCTTCGTGCGTTCGCTAGTAGTGGGCCCCACCGGCTCCGCCTAGCTCACCGCTGTCTGAAATAGAAGATTTTATCACAAACGGCCACTAACATGCCCAAAACAAGCAAAACGGCAAAACGGCACGCGCGCACGTAAATATGACGAACGGAAACGGAGACGGCCGTTAGCGGAAACGGCAGATTTGACACTCGTTTCTAGTTTACTCATAAGTTGAGCTACGAACATCGGATTAAGGCGTATGAGACGCCATATCGAAGCTTAAAGGATGAACAACAACTGTTATGAAGACATCCAGAACTGAAACTGGAGGCTTTAGTCCCAAATGAACCAAACACAATCACTTACGAAATCTGGCCAATGCACAAATGGTCAGTTTTGAGTGCAAACAGTTTTCTATGCTACACATGGTCAAAAGAGCTGAAAATTGGCAGTTAGATAGTTCATTCCAAATGGAACAACTTTCATGAAGGTCGGCAATCCAAATTCGGAACGGAAATTGGTCATCAGGACCAAAACAGATTTCTGGTCATTTTCACGGGCAGGCCTTGTTTGCTCGGCTATATCTCAGGTTTTATAAATCCGATTCATGAAATTCCAAGGGCGTTAGAAAGCTCTGATATAGGGCTATAAGTTTGGTGTTTTGGTCAGAAGCCCAAACAGCTTGTAACTCAGTCAAATGTGAAGCCAAAGTTCCAGCCATAAACTTTCCAAAAACGTACTAGAATCACAAACCGTATTTGACCTCAATATGCGGTAATGGCACCAAATTCACTACGGTTATCGGATGGGGGTGTAAGACCCACCGTTTCGAAGCTAAGGAACAGGGGTACAACAATGTAGAAGGCCACTCAGTCCAAATCCTAGCACAACTAGGTCAAATATGCAAAATACAAATCCAGAATTACCAAAACAGGTTTGCAAATCACATAAAACTGTAATGACTATAACTTAGTCTATACAGGTCCAAATGCCGAAATTCCAAAGGCATATGTTAGATAAGACATCCAGCTACATTTCATCAGAAGACACCAACTTCAAAATCCAAACTAATTCCAGCCAAAATAGCCAAATACCAACGCAGTTTTCGCATTCTGACCAAAGCAGAACAGCTACAGTAATTTCGTCATATCTCATTCTACATTAATCCAAATGACCTGAAATTTTGTAGGCACCTCAAACACATCAATACCTACAACTTTCATTTTTTGAGCAAAGTCAAATTCTGCCTCTAACCCTATGATCCAAAACCGGACAGAATTGGGGATTTAGGAACCCTAACTTTTCAATTTTCACACCAAATCCTAAATTGGTTGCATTTATCCACATTTCACACTCACTAGAGTCATTATAGGCTATTACCATTCATCATATTCAACCACACCATCATAATCCAATTAAACCAGAAAAATCATCATAAAATGGAAAACTTCACCAAATCACTTCAAACCAAGATTAAAACCAGAAATTTCAGCACTCTTATCACTAATAAGCACAACATAAGCATCATTAGGTGTAGTAGGGTGTTTCAAGCTTCACTTACCAAGAACCAAGAGAGAGAAAGATGTTGGGCACCTTAGACCTTCAAACAAACTTCACCACAACCCTTACTAGCACTAGAAGATAAGATTTTATGGAGTGAAATCTAGTCTAAGCTTTTGTTTATGGAAGATTGAAGCTTATGGAAGCTTGAGAGATGGAAAATTTCCTCCCTTCTTTGAGCTTAGAGAGCCGGCCACCGAGGAGAGAAAAATGGTGAATTTTGAATGATTTTTGAGATATTTAACCTTTGGTCAAAAAAGTCAAAATTGTGAATAGTAATTCTTAAAGTCCAACCAATCATATTGTGACACTTGTCACACTCATTAATGCATTCTTATCTTCCTTTTCTCTCTCACATCACTCACTTCACACACTCTACTTATCTCTTAACACCCGATAAATTTTACACAGTATCCGGAATTTAACCTAATTGGCCGAATTTTTCCGAACTTTTCGCACTAGTGGGTCCCACGTCCGATATACGTTCTTAATTTCTCAAAAACTAACTAATACTAGAAAAATCATCTAAAAACTCTATTTACTCAATAAAAATTATCTGAGGCATTTTCTAATAAAGAAAATGTAGGAAAACGGGTTTTCAATCTTAACCGGAACTTAGGGTTTAAATCTTAATCCCTACTTAGGGTTTTCGAAATACTCCCAAAACCAAACGTTACCGCCCAATTAATGAATATATCAACGTAGAACGAACTGGGGCCTCACAATCTCCCCCACTTAGGACAATTTCGTCCTCGAAATTGCAATCAACGAGCTAAGGGTTGAAAAACTCGAAATAATCAAAAGATCAAAAGGTGTACATATATATACAAGTCACGCCAAAATGTACGCAATATAATGCACCATATACACCAAGAGACATTTCAAGTTAGACAAAGTCAAGTGCAGCAAGTACTATAGATGCAGGTATTAACATACCACAAGTAAATGACATGTAGGGACAATACAAGGGCAAATGAAAGAAACGCGACTTGTCGTCCCACACTCAGTGAAAACCACCCTCGTCCGGTTTCTTACTCCACTTCCCAAAGTGCCCGTTGATCTCTTGTACTCACTCTAGCCAGACAAAGCTTGTTCATGTTCCCCAAAATGCAAATCTCAAGTACTTAGCAGCGCCTCAACTCTGGAGTACTCAGGCACAAGAATCCGAAATAAGATAATTCACATCTCAAGCTGCAGTCCCAAGAGTAAACTATCTACAATCGAAATTCCTACCTGACGAACCTACCTATGGTCCTCAGATACCATGAGAAAGATTTAAGGCCTATAACATTTATGATCCATAACTTATGCTTGACCGAGCATCTAGTCCTTCATACTTATTCACCACTTCATCCAGGCTCACCCCGCGCAGAGACCACGCGAAGCAGCTATAGGTTTTATCCCTCAATTGCTTAACTTTCAAATAAAATTAAATCCCACAGTCCGGCATCCTAAACTTTCAGCCTAGGATACACTACAGAGATCTGAAACCTAAGCTCTGATACCAACTGTGACGACCCCACTTCTCCCAAGGGCGAACCCAAGGGTATCGGCGGGCCGCCTGCCTAGCTCGCGCCAGGACTCAAAACTTAAAGTTCGAAAGAGCACTAAATACAATATATACAACCCCAAAAGAGTTATAATTACATTCTCCAAAAGTATCGAGTCAAACCACCAGAACAAAAACAAACATCCTAACTGTTCAACTATTACAAGCCAATCTAACTATACTAGTATACGAGCCAAAAGTCCCCGCGTCGGCCCCTGCTAAGGAAAACAAAAGGAATGGGGTAAGCTATATGCTTAGTAAGTAAACAGGGGCGAAAGCATAAATTTCACGTAACAGTTACACAATAAGAGTAAAGCAAAAGCAGAAAAGTAACATCACATAATAAGGATACAGGTGGCTCCAAAGCCAACTCATGTGCCATGCGTGATCTCCTGCCGACACTCCGTCGACTGCAAATAATAGTCCGTAGAACTTCACTTGTACACCCACCGACACCTTATCACCCTCACTGGCCAGTCACCTCACAAACTTGCCCGGGCGAACGAAATCACAAACTTGAGCTTGAGTCACAAGTTCGGGTCACAAACTTGGTCACCTTCTCGGTGAACCGGATTTACAAAATTGGTTCATAACATGAACCTACAAACTTGGTGACCTCAGACTAAGTTGGACTGCCTTCGACCAAGCCCTAACCGGCTCGAATAGTCCAACCAGGTCAAGAGTTCGCCCCAAACTCACAAACTTCACAAAATTATTCAAAATCACAAACTTTGCAAACTTCACAAACTTTATTCGAAAGTCGCCCCGAGCCACAAGCTCAAGGGTTTTGGTTCCAAAAGGTTCATATACATATGCCAAGTACAATTATACATTCAAATTAGGGTTTAGGTCGAGTGCGATAAAGTACACCCTCGCCTAAGTGCCCTTTTCACATATCTCAAACACATAGCAAAGAAAACACACCAAACTGGCCTGAATACTTACTCAAAATACCAAAAGTAGTACGGAAGCAAAATCGCTTCGTGCGTTCGCTAGTAGTGGGCCCCACCGGCTCCGCCTAGCTCACCGCTGTCTGAAATAGAAGATTTTATCACAAACGGCCACTAACATGCCCAAAACAAGCAAAACGGCAAAACGGCACGCGCGCACGTAAATATGACGAACGGAAACGGAGACGGCCGTTAGCGGAAACGGCAGATTTGACACTCGTTTCTAGTTTACTCATAAGTTGAGCTACGAACATCGGATTAAGGCGTATGAGACGCCATATCGAAGCTTAAAGGATGAACAACAACTGTTATGAAGACATCCAGAACTGAAACTGGAGGCTTTAGTCCCAAATGAACCAAACACAATCACTTACGAAATCTGGCCAATGCACAAATGGTCAGTTTTGAGTGCAAACAGTTTTCTATGCTACACATGGTCAAAAGAGCTGAAAATTGGCAGTTAGATAGTTCATTCCAAATGGAACAACTTTCATGAAGGTCGGCAATCCAAATTCGGAACGGAAATTGGTCATCAGGACCAAAACAGATTTCTGGTCATTTTCACGGGCAGGCCTTGTTTGCTCGGCTATATCTCAGGTTTTATAAATCCGATTCATGAAATTCCAAGGGCGTTAGAAAGCTCTGATATAGGGCTATAAGTTTGGTGTTTTGGTCAGAAGCCCAAACAGCTTGTAACTCAGTCAAATGTGAAGCCAAAGTTCCAGCCATAAACTTTCCAAAAACGTACTAGAATCACAAACCGTATTTGACCTCAATATGCGGTAATGGCACCAAATTCACTACGGTTATCGGATGGGGGTGTAAGACCCACCGTTTCGAAGCTAAGGAACAGGGGTACAACAATGTAGAAGGCCACTCAGTCCAAATCCTAGCACAACTAGGTCAAATATGCAAAATACAAATCCAGAATTACCAAAACAGGTTTGCAAATCACATAAAACTGTAATGACTATAACTTAGTCTATACAGGTCCAAATGCCGAAATTCCAAAGGCATATGTTAGATAAGACATCCAGCTACATTTCATCAGAAGACACCAACTTCAAAATCCAAACTAATTCCAGCCAAAATAGCCAAATACCAACGCAGTTTTCGCATTCTGACCAAAGCAGAACAGCTACAGTAATTTCGTCATATCTCATTCTACATTAATCCAAATGACCTGAAATTTTGTAGGCACCTCAAACACATCAATACCTACAACTTTCATTTTTTGAGCAAAGTCAAATTCTGCCTCTAACCCTATGATCCAAAACCGGACAGAATTGGGGATTTAGGAACCCTAACTTTTCAATTTTCACACCAAATCCTAAATTGGTTGCATTTATCCACATTTCACACTCACTAGAGTCATTATAGGCTATTACCATTCATCATATTCAACCACACCATCATAATCCAATTAAACCAGAAAAATCATCATAAAATGGAAAACTTCACCAAATCACTTCAAACCAAGATTAAAACCAGAAATTTCAGCACTCTTATCACTAATAAGCACAACATAAGCATCATTAGGTGTAGTAGGGTGTTTCAAGCTTCACTTACCAAGAACCAAGAGAGAGAAAGATGTTGGGCACCTTAGACCTTCAAACAAACTTCACCACAACCCTTACTAGCACTAGAAGATAAGATTTTATGGAGTGAAATCTAGTCTAAGCTTTTGTTTATGGAAGATTGAAGCTTATGGAAGCTTGAGAGATGGAAAATTTCCTCCCTTCTTTGAGCTTAGAGAGCCGGCCACCAAGGAGAGAAAAATGGTGAATTTTGAATGATTTTTGAGATATTTAACCTTTGGTCAAAAAAGTCAAAATTGTGAATAGTAATTCTTAAAGTCCAACCAATCATATTGTGACACTTGTCACACTCATTAATGCATTCTTATCTTCCTTTTCTCTCTCACATCACTCACTTCACACACTCTACTTATCTCTTAACACCCGATAAATTTTACACAGTATCCGGAATTTAACCTAATTGGCCGAATTTTTCCGAACTTTTCGCACTAGTGGGTCCCACGTCCGATATACGTTCTTAATTTCTCAAAAACTAACTAATACTAGAAAAATCATCTAAAAACTCTATTTACTCAATAAAAATTATCTGAGGCATTTTCTAATAAAGAAAATGTAGGAAAACGGGTTTTCAATCTTAACCGGAACTTAGGGTTTAAATCTTAATCCCTACTTAGGGTTTTCGAAATACTCCCAAAACCAAACGTTACCGCCCAATTAATGAATATATCAACGTAGAACGAACTGGGGCCTCACATTTTCTTCATTATACCTTATTGTATTGATTTTTCCAGACATTTTATAAGTGAATAGAGTTTTTAAAACATTTTTCTGATATAAGTTAGTTCATATTAAGTTTGGAGTGTATAGTGGACGTGAGACCCGCTAGTGCGTTAAGTGAGAGAAATTCGGCCAATTAGGTTATGTTTTGTATACAGGGATTAATTTACTAGGTGTTAAGAGATAATTAGAGGTTACTTAGTTGGATTAATCTTGGAGAGACAAAAGGATATGTTTTAAGTCAAAAGGTGCTAGGTGTCGCGACATGGTTGGTTCTTGGATTTTGACCACTATTCACTAACTTTACTAAAACCCAAAATTGGCCAACAATCATCTTCATTCTTTGAGCATCTTGGCCGAGCTTCAACAAAAAAAAAAAAGAAAGAAAGCCTTCACTTATTCCTTCCATTCCTTGCTTTGATCCTGTAAACCAACCGTTAAAACTTTGATTTGCTCCATAAAAACCTTTCTCTTGGTAGGATTAAGGAGAGTGGTGGAGTGGTTTGAGAAGAAAAGGTGTTAAGTTGCTTCTTTTCTTGAGTTTACAAGGTGAGTTGCTAAGAACTTCTTCCTTTAGTCTTGATAATGTTAAATTAGTGGCTTTAGTGGTTAAACATGTTGATTTATGGTGTGTTTATGGTTGGAAGTGAAGTTTTGATGGATTTTGATTTATTATTGCTATTTTTCTGTTTTATATGATAATCATGGTTTAGTCATGGATTGAGGACTTGTTATAGTGTAAAATGGAGATAGTATATGTTGGATATGATTGGTTGCAGAAAAGTTTTGGTTGGTGCTGAAATTCCAGTTTAGGGATTGTAATTAACCCTGTTCTTCCTGGTACTGTTTGACCTAGATAGAGGATGAATTGGCCTTAGCATAAAACATGAAAGTTGTATAGAATAATGTTTTATAGTTTCCTACAAAATTTCAGCTCAATCAGAGCACTGTATCATGTAAAATGATTGAAATACCCTTGACTGCCACAACCCCTGATTCACTGACAGTTTTCTATTTTCGTAGAGATTCTGATTTTTGACCATGGAAATGCATTATTTGGTTTTTGAGGTCTTCACAATGAATGTAGGTCTCTGTCTTAGCTTCGAAATACCATAAGATTCGTCTTAATCCGATAAGCGTAGCTTAAGTTACGATCGAAACATCGAGAGACGTCAAACCTGCCTGTTAGGCCTATTGTCTTTCAAATTGGTTTTCGGTTGCATTATTAAACTTGTGTTGTAATTGACTATATATGAAGGGTATTATGACCCTAATTAGATATTTTTAATAGCTTGTGAATTATATTTGAGGTTGTGGTTGATTTGGGTTGAATTTGGTGATGAATTGTAGGGTGAAAAGTAAGAAAAACAAGGGGAAATGCTGTTAAAATTTTCGCAGGAACCCCGAAGCAGTTCTGGGAAATCTGCAATATCTGGATGTCGAAATATTGGAATTGAGTTCCGTTTGTTGTGTTTTACACTAGATTCACAGGTCTATGAACCGTGTAAATTTTAGTCTCTGGTTTGGTCTGTGGGATTTATGGTGATTTTTCAAAGTTAACCGAAATTGTATACCTGCTTTGCCTTTTTCTGGTTAAGACAGCAATTTGAGGCTCGAATTTGATTGGCTTGTGATCTGAATCTTCTAAATGTGTCTTCTGAGAAATTTTACCCCTTTGAGTCTGTTTTCCAACGGTGTAAATTTTACCAATTTCGGACTTAAGAATCCTAAGATATGATTTTTCAATTAGGGGTGTGCAAAACTGGAAAATTTTGTTTTCTTGGAATTATTCTCACTTTCAATTTCACCTTGAGATATGAGCTAGTACATAATTGTAAGTATGATTTTGAGAGGAGTGAGGGGTTTTGGGGTTGTGTATGTCCTTAGGACCAACCGTTTTCTTTTATTCTTAAGCCATCTTTTATTTTTTTTCGTACTAGTATATAACTTGGAGAGGTACCTGACTATTAATTGAACCTCAGTTGTGCATCCTATTTACTCAGTTTTGGATGAGGAAATTTCAACTGCTTTACCTTTGTTATTCTTAGGGTTTCACGGTGATTAGGCCACTTTGGGTGGAAATTTTTGGAAGTACCTGTACTTGAACTGGCGAGTGTACCACTCCCCTCATTTGTTGCTTAACTTGATTTCTGCACTTGCAATCTATGATCTGAATGATTGTACTATCTATTTATTCTGTTTGAGACGAGGGTGTATTTTATCACACTCGTTCTCTTGTCTGTCTGTATATCTACTGTCTGTCTGTATGCCTCCTTACAGTGTATAATCTGTTATCTGTATCTGAGTCTGTTCGGACGTCGTTTGGAGGTTGGTATCCAACGACCTTTCTGTGACCTTTGAGCTCAACACCTGTGGCTAGTTACTCGAGTCGGGCCGGCAAGGGCCTGGTCGATGAGGTAACGAACCACGGTAGTCTGTTCTGGGAATCTTTGGGTATTAAGACTCTTGATTCCGGTATAGTCGAGTATTACCATTACTGTTCCTATTCGGCGTTCGGGCCCGGTAGGGGTATGTTTGGTGGACCGGAAATTGGTGTAAAGTGTGGTCTACGGACATGTTGGCTCTATTTACGTTGACGGAGAGTCAACGGGTTCGGATCAAGTACTGCAAATGGAAATCTGGCTCCTAAGAGCCACTTGTATCCTTTCTCTTTGAATCACTGTGTCTAATTGCTTTCCTTTACATCTGGTATATGTATCTGATCGGTTAAACGTGAAAGGCTATGATTTTACCCCTATATGTTTGGTACCTCATTGAGCGCAAGCTCACCCCTTTCTGTTACCTTTGTTTTCCTTACATGGGACAAACTTGGAAATCACGGTTTTGGAAGAAAATGGTCAAGCTAGTATATATATCATGTTGTTAAGCTCTTTTGGAAAACGAAGCCCTAATTGTATTCTATGTAGTATGAATACCTCGGATTGCACTGCATGTTAATTTGCTCAAGACTCCAATGTAAATATATGTAGTTTCCGATTGTTCATTTTCCTTGGATCCTTTCACGCGTACTATGTTGGGTTTGTGTGTATCAACTCCGTAGTCCTAGCGAGAGCTGGGCAGGCAGTCCGCCGAACCCTTTGGTTCGCCTTAGGGTGAGGTGGGGCTGTCACAGGCGTAGTTGGTGGCATTGGAAAATAAATTCATTCAGCTACAATTTCTCAGAAGAAATCATTTTGAAATTCTGTCCATAGCTAGCTCGAATTCATGCAACAAGTTGCAGCACATAACAGGTTTTCTAACACAGCAATGAAATAGGACAGGTAATTTTGAAAAGCTGGTACGGTTCACTCAAGTTGAATCAGGGGATGCATTTTATACTGTTAGAAAACTGAAAATGTCTAGTTTCTAATGCCACAAACAGCACTTGATTTCAATATCGGAGCAAAGAGTTATGAATATTCAAATTTCACTGCCAGAGCACCTCTACACACGTTTTCCAACTTTGAAACTATTTCAAAAATTCAACTTTTAGCCAACCAAATCAAGTGATTTTTCATGGAAACTTTCCACACAACATATATACATCAAAATCAAGGCAATTTAACCACAAAAAAATCACACTAAGGCTGTGGCAAGAACAGGGCAGATTCGGCCCCTTCCTCCCTTTGGTTTCTCTTGAGTTTCTTTCCACTTTTTCAACATATAACCACTAGTTTAACACTTAATCAACATAAATAACATCTAAAATCATCATATCAATCCAACAAGTCCATTGTGGGATTTCATAGAGCCCACTCACACGATTTTCAACCAACCAAAACTACCCACATGAAGCCACAAGCTTCTAAGTGAAATTAAACTCACTATAACTAAGATTCAAGGGTTGGATGATTCACTACCTCCTTGGTTGATGAACTCAGAATTTTCAGCCACTATAAGCTCCAAGAAAACCGTGAAAATGGTGCTCCTGTCCTAATCCAAGATGATCTCCAAGTTGTTTTGAGGTTGTGGTATGAATTTGAGGTGAAAAGGTGCAAGATTTTGGAGTGAAATGGGATGAAGGCTTTTGCTCCTTCTTTGGCTCCAAGTTTCAGCCACAATGAGAGAGAAAAGAGAGAGTGAAACCTGACAATGAAGCTTCTTGAGGAAGTTTGGTAGGTAGGTTTAAGGTGTACAAAAGTCAACTCTTCATTCGCGCGCGTACGCGCACGTTTCATGTCCGATTCCTCTCGGGTTTGTTTCACTTATACACTAAACCTCTAATACACTTCCTCTATCACTATTATTATTCACTCTTAATAATTTAAAAATAAATATCCAAAGTCCCTCAATTAGTCGCGCGCGCGAAAACGCGAACTTCCGACTCATGCGCGACAAAACGAAATTTCTAAGAAATTCTTGTAACGATAGTATCACTAACTAATACTTGAGTAATAAATCATGAAAATATCTATTTTAAAACTAACGCATGAGTCCTCCAATCTCCAAAGTCACTGTACTCTCAAATCGACTATTGCCTCCAAACGCGTGTTCACTAAATCTCGCTAAACGAGCTTCCAAAAATTAAATTTATGAACGGGACTTTTTTTAAAAATATACATAAGTCATAGTTCCATGTAAATGGTTCTAAAAGGGTTGGAATAAATTATTCAGAAAAAACAGGTGAATAAATATTTAAATAAGCCAATAAAATAAGATAAAAATAAGTAAATTTTTGGGTCTTCACACATAGACTCTCGAGACTTGAACAATGTGACTATTAAGAACAAATACCCTTTTTCCTCATATAGATGAAAATTTGATCAACTGCAAGGACCGTAGTATTATTCAAGTTGGATTTAAAGTAGAGTTGTTACCAATTGAGGATCCTAGAAACTGATGTACTTAAGACCGCTTTCAATTTAAGACATGACATTTTGAATTCACAGTTACGCCCTTTGGGCTGACTAATGCACTAGTAGCAATTATGGACTTAACGCATCAGGGTTTTAAGCCATAGTTGGATCAATTTGGGGTGCCATTTATTGATGGTATATTGGTATACTTTAAGGTTCGAGGAAATCATGAAAGACGCCTGAGAATAGTTTTACAAATCCTGAGAGAGCGCCAACTTTTATTAATTGCAATAAATGTGAGTTTTAGTTGAAAGAAGTACCCTTTCGAGGCTATACAACATCTAAGGAAGGATTTCAAGAATGAATGAGTGTTTAACCGAGACACCTATGTTAGCCTTACCGAGTAGAGGAGATGGTTTTAAAATTTATACAGATACTTCCAAGTGTGGTTTCAGATGCAATTATAGGGTTTCATGGGATACCTGTAAGTATTGTGTCCGATCGAGACCTCGATTTATTTCTCGATTCTAGCAGAAGATGCAAGAAATACTAGGAACTAATTGAATTTTAGCATTTCCTACCACCCACGAACTGATGGATAGTCAGAGATGGCAATTTAGAACCTTGAGGACATGCTGGGATCATATATCTTGGATTTTGGAGAAAGTAATTGATATTGGTAGACTTTGTTTAGCTAAGGTTCAAGTAATTATGATATGACACATTCTTTTGAAAACCCTAAATTCATGAGTAAGGTAGATATGAGGTCCATTAAGTTATTCTATGACTTGGAAGTTAAAACACTTGTTGAGAATCAAAGTTTGATTACTTCTAGAGTAGATAGAAATTATGAGATATGGATTGGAGAAAGAGCAAGTTGTTGATCAATTCGATAAGTCTAGCTATTAAGGGGTATGATGTAATCTTGGATGTGAATTTCGAGGACGAAATTCATTCTAAGGAGGGAAGGATGTGAGGATCCGAAAATTTTCTCATTTTATCTCATATTACTGGCTTATTTAAATGTTTATTCACCCGTTTTCTCCGAACAATTTATTTCAACAATTCTAAATTTATTTTTATGGAACCATGTCTTATTTATACTTTTAAAACGTCTCGCTAACAAATTTAAATTTTTTGAAAGCTCGTTTATTAAGGAATAACAAATACACATCTTCGACATGATAGTCGATCTAAGAGTGCAATGATTTTGGAGAATTAAGGATGATCAATAGGGGACTAAGAAGAGTTAATTGAGAGATTAGATGTGATTAAGTTAAATAAAGTTTTTATTACGCATACATCGATAATTTCTCGAAAGTCATACCGCGCGACAAATTGGAGACTTGAGGAATTAATACTAGACTCGTAGGAGGACTCATGATTTTACTTATAAAATAACTATTTTTATGATTAATTACCCTAATATTAGTTACTTATATTATCGTTACAAGAATTTCTTTTAAGTTTCGCCTTATCGCGTGCGAATTGGAAGTTCGCGTATATCGACGCGGAGCAATTAGTGGAGATTTAACAAATTTATTCTAGACTACTAAGAGTGAATAATTGTAATATTAAAGGAAGTACATTAGAGGTTTAGTACACAAGCGAAAAGAACTCGAGAGAAAACGGGCACGAAACGCACACCCGGAAAACACTATTCAAAGTTGACTTTTGCTCAACTTTTAACCACAAAACACCAAAGCTTCCAAGGGAAGCTTCATTCATCAGATTTTTCTCTCTCTCTCGTCATCAAGGCTGGTCAAAATTCCTTAGGGAAGAAGAAGAGCAAGAGCTCTTTCCATTTCACCCCATTCTTGCACCATTTCACTCCAAATTCACCACGCAACTTCCACTTCCCTTGGAGATCCACTTGGACTAGGAAGGAAGCATCTTTCTCATAGTTTCTTGGAGCTTTTAGAAGTGTAAAATTTCTGATTTTTCATCAAAGCAAAGAGGTAATCATCCAAACCATCTGATCTTTCATCTCTAGCTTTAGTGGGTTTGATATTGGCCATGAAGCTTATAGGTTCATTGTGGGTGTTGTTATTTTGGTTGTAAATGATTGGAGTGGGCTCTATGAAATCCCACAATGGATGTATTGGACTTATATGGTGATTATAATTGTGGTTTGTGTTAATTAAGTGGTAAACAAGGCGAGATTAGTTGGAAAATTGAAAGGAAAGTTGAGGAAAATTTCGGTTGGTAGATGACCAATTCTGCCCTATTTTTACCGAGCCTTTGATTCGAATTTTTGGTGACCAAATGGCCTTGAATCTGATATAGATATGTTGTATAGGATGTGTGGAAAGTTTCAACCAAAAATCACTTGATTTGGTTGAGAAAAAGTTGAGTTTTGGGCAAGAACAAAACTGGAAAATAGTATAACAGGGGCCCTCTGGCAGTAATCTTTGAATGATCATAACTCTCTGCTCGGACGTCGAAATCAAGTGCCGTTCATGGCATTTGAAACTAGACATCCGTAGTTTTCTAACAGTGTATATGCACCTTTTAATTCTAAGTGAGTCATTTGTAGTGACTAATCAAAATTGACTGTTCTGTTCTGCCAGTGCAATCGAGAAAATTGTAGAAGCTGCAACTTGTGGCTCCATTTTCTCTTATTTGCAAACTGAATTTCAAAATGACTCCTTCTGATGAAATGTAGCTTTTGAATTTAGTTTCCAATGCCATCAACCATGTCCAATTCCAAGTTGAATTGAGTGAGATATAGTCCAATTCCCAAACTGTACCAAATCTGGAAAACCCTAATTTTGGCTAGCAGTCCTAGCTTGAATTGGGACTTGCTATTTTGAAAATTTTGGTGTCAATCACCTACCAAATGTATATTGGATGTTTCTTAGACCTTTGTTTCACAAATGAGTCAGATTTGAGTTGATTTCATTGGACCAAGTGTTTGAAAAAAGAAAAGGAAAACAAGGAGACAGATTTGTCTTGAAAATTCTTTAAATTTTGGTAGTTTTGTTAACTACCTTCCCATGCAAAATTTAAAATGAAATTTGATAAAAGAGTAGTCCTCATATGGAAGTTGAATTGTACCAATTTTGGTGTCAATCTAAGACCATTTCGATATGTAAATGATGACCCAAAGTTGCTTTTCGAATCTGGAAAACTTTTCCTTTTCTCTTGGCTGAATGGTCAAATCTGATTTGGGAAGTTATATTTTGAAAACCTTGATGTCAATTACTTCTAAATTGCTTATTGGATGTTTATGGAACATTGGTTTCAATATTTGAATTAACTGAGGTTGATTGTGTGGAACAAAGTTTTTAAAAAGGAATGAAACATGAGAAGGCAGATTTGTTTTGAAAATTTCTCAAATTTTAGTCGTTTTGTCAACTACTTTCCCACGTGAGTTTTTGTGCGAAATTTGGTAGAGATATAGTTCATATATGGAAGATTTAGTGTACCAATTTGGTGTGTGACAGCCCCACCTTCCCCTAAGGCGAACCAAAGGGGTTAGCGGACTGCCTGCCCAACTCTCGCCAGGACTAACGGATCAGTTTACGTCGATCTAATACGTTCCGGAACATACCAATGCGCGCAAACAAGTACCATGTCACAAAATAAAAAAAATGAAAATCGAAACCGATGATGAACAGTACCGGCCACGTCAAAATCCGGAGTTCAACCAAACGTCAATCCAACATATATATACATTGAAATTCAACACTTACAACCAAATGGTAGGGGTGGGCAAAAAAACCCGTCGATCCGAAAACCCGATGAACCCGATCCGATCCGATCCGAAAAATAGGATACCCGATCCGATTTTTCTTAGCGGGGCAGATGAGGGTCGGGTACCCGAAAAATCGGGTACGGATACGGATCAGAAAAATAAAAACCCGCGGGTACCCGACCCGCAGGGTATATTTTACAAATATTAAAAAAGTAGGGATCATTTTATAATTTTGTAATTTTTAATCCTAAGTGCAAGTGAAGTGGCTCGCAGCCTCATATTCTAATCCTATATGATCTACTCTTCTCATTTTTTTTGAAGAAAGTGAATATTCTCGGTGAAACATGAACAAAATGAAAAAAAAAATTTGTGAAACTCTGTTATAAAAATTGTTCATCCCTTTCATATTTTTTATTTTTATTCTACCTCCATCGATCTTTCCTGCAAATCTTGCATCAATTCAATCAAAGATTTTTGTTTGGAGTCTCAATTTTCTGTTAGTTAGATAATTAAAATATTTGTGTCATTCATTTGCAATTATATCTCTTTTATTTAGTGTAAGAAATTTATTTTTCTTTTTCATCACCTTAATACCATAAGGTCTATTCCAAAGATGTAAAGAAGTTGGGGAAGATTTTTAACATTATTTTGGTTATATTTTTTTCAAAAATAATTAGTTCTATTCAATTCTTTTCCGAACTTGATTTCACAATTGACTTATTTGAGATGCGGTCTTGTACCATAATATCCTTGGGGAAGTTACCAAATACTTATTATCCTTGTGTTTGTTGTGTTGTAGAAATATGAAATGTGTGAAAATGGTGATGTACTCAAAATTATTATGAAACTTCGTTTTGTCCATTAGATATTCTAATATGTACTAAATTTATGAGATCGATTTGATTATTGGATGAAATGTGTGAAAATGGTGATGTATGGATTTTAATTACAATATCTCTACCAATATTAATTGGAAAAGCATGTTTGTTTATTAAAAAACATGTTGATATTAAGTAGAAAGTAAATTTTTTTTATTGAAAAATAGTTTTTTTTAGGGGCGGGTACCCTATGACCCGCCCCTTTTTTTCGGGTACCCGCTATTCGGGTACCCGAAAATATTAGGAGCGGGTTAGGGTCGCAAAATGGCTGATCCCATATATTAGGGTCGGGTTAGCCAAATCATGTTAGGGGCGGGTACCCGACCCGTGCCCACCCCTACCAAATGGCATGCCAAAAACCATTCATCATGAATATACAGGTTCGGTTTGCCAATCAAAAGAAAATGAAACCAATACCCATTAGGGTTTCACTCAAAGAGCTATTCAAAAGATACATCTACATGAGCTCAACTTGACAACCATCTAACACAATCTTTTCCAAAAGTGGTCATTTTCCTGTAAGGAAAACAAATGGAACGGAATGAGCTTAAACCCAGTGAGTTACTACCACATAAGCAACAAAGAGCATATAGCATGACCTTTCAATTAAAGTACACAATTAAGGAATGAAACAAAACGGTAAAAGGATACGGACGGCTCTCAAGAGCCCATTTCCACGCTTACAGTCTTGATCCAACCTCATTGACCCTCTGTCAATGTTAAGAGTACCAAACCGTAGACCTCACTTCACTTCCATTCCTTCCACCCAACATTCCCCAACCGGGCCCGCACTCCAATCAGTAGTTTTTGGTAATACTCGAGTATACCGGAACCAAGAGTCTCATTACTACAAGATTCCCCAGTACAGTCCCCGTGGCATGTCAATTTTCACGACCAAACCCTCACCGGCTCGATTCAATTGACTACCTACGGGGTTGAGCTCAGTAATACAGTGAGGCCGTTGGATATTCGTCCAAACGACACCAAATCAGTTTTCCATGAATGGAATTCAATATCTCATATAGCAAGTGCAGTATTTCAGTAAAACGGTAAACAGTCATGAATGGAATCACAAGGGGGTGAGGGCGGTCAAGTACACCCTCACCTCAATCACTTCCAATAGCCAAATAAGCCTTCAAGGCATCAAATTCACATATAACAAAGCCACATTGTAACATTTAAGTGAGTAGTATACTCACCACTCAAGTAGGTGATGTTTCATGCACCGTCGTTAAACGAACGTCGTGCACCACCGTCACTTCCTAGAACATGCAAACAAGTGCAATGAGACTCGATAACGAGTCATAAAGCAATGCCAATCACAACCCCAATAGGGTTTTATAAACATATATAAGCATCATAGGTAACCAGAATTTCAAAAAAAAATGGCATTAGCTTTGGCCCTGAATAAAAACAGTTTTGCCCTTATTTTGCGGTAATGGCACCAATTTCACTACGATTATCGGATGAGGGTGTAAGATCCACCGTTTCGAAGCTAAGAACCAGGGCTACAACAATGTAGAAGGTCACTCAGTCCAATTCCTATCATAACCAGGTCAAATATGCAAGACACTAAACCAGAACCAAAAAAACAGGTTTACAAACTTCATCCTGCTGTAATCAGTACAACTCAGTCTGTACAGGTCCAAATTCGGAAATTCCAAAGGCATATGGTAGACATCAAGATACATTTCATCAGAAGACCTCAACAACCAAATCCAAAGCAATTCCAGTCAAAACAACCAATTACAGGCGCAGTTCTGCCATCCTGATGAACCCAGAACAGCAATAGTAATTTCGATATTTCTCACTCTACACTTTCATGTTTTACAGGAACCTCAAACACATCAATACCTACAACTTTCATGTTTTAAGCAGAGGCCAATTCGGCCTCTAACCATATGATAAAAAACCGGACAGAAAAGGGGGTTATGAAACCCTAACTTTTCACATTTCCTTCCAAATCCAAAATTGGTTGCAATTACCAATCATTTACACCTACTAGAGTCATTAAACATCATTTCCAACCATCATGGACAGCCACAACCTCATGATCAAATTAAACCAGAAAAATCACCATTAAATTGAAAACTTCATCATTTCATCCAAAAGCAAGAAATAAATCACAAATGTCATCACTTTAGCTTCCACTAAGCACAACTCAAGCTTCATTAAGTGTAGGAGGAAGTTCAAACACCACTTACCTAGAACACAAGAGAGGGAGAGTTGTAGGACACCTTAGCTTCCTTGAACACTTCCACAAAATCACTTACTAGCACCAAATGGAGAGATTTTGTGGAGTAGAAACAAATTTAAGCAATTGGTTTGGATGATTTGCACTAGATGGTAGTTAAAATTTTTGAAGAGTTCTCTTTCTTCCTTTGCTCAAGAGTGCCGACCAAGAGGGAGAAGAAAAGAGTGAATTTTGGTGATTTTTTTGAGATATTTAATCACTTGGTAAGACAAGTCAAAAAGTGAATAGTTGTCAACAAAGACAACCAATGGCCATGTGACACTTGTCACTCCATAAATGCAAGTCTATCCTTCTTTTTCCCTCTCACATCAATCACTTCACCTCCTCTACTTATCTCTTAATACCCGATAAATTTCAACCAGTATCCGAAACTCAACCTAATTGGCCGAATTTTTCCGAACTTTTCGCACTAGTGGATCCCACGTCCTTTATATATCCTTAATTTTTCAAAAACTCTCCAATACTAGAAAAATCATCTAAAAACTATAATTACTCATAAAATTCACCAGGAAAATTTTCCTAAGCCAGAAAATGCAGAAAACATGCCATTAAAGGGGAAAAACCCTAAGAAATTATTAGGGAACTTACGGGTTCTCACACTCTCTCCCCCTTAAAAGAATTTCGTCCTCGAAATTTCTCACCTTAACTCCCAAAAAGGTTTGGGTATTTCTTTCGCATTTCCTCTTCCACTTCCCAAGTAGCTTTCTCTATCCCATGATTTCTCCATAGTACCTTCACTAACTGAATTCGCTTGTTGCGGAGCTCTTTGACTTTCCGATCGAGCACTTGGACCGGTTTCTCTTCATAGGCAAGCGATTCGTCTACTTCGATTTCCTCCGGTTGTAACACATGGGATGGGTCAGGATGATACTTCTTTAGCATGGAGACGTGAAACACATCGTGGATTCGAGAGAGACTGGATGGCAGTTCCAATCGATACGCGACCGCTCCTACCCTCTGAAGGATCTTGTAGGGGCCGACGTACCGCGGTTGAAGTTTCTTTCCTTTGCCCGCTGTGATACTTCGTAAGGGTGTGATCTTGAGAAATACGTGGTCTCCAACTTCAAACTCCAAGTCTTTTCTTCGATTATCCGCGTAGCTCTTTTGTCGACTTTGAGCTGTTTGGAGTCGTTGCCGCATCAACTTGACCTTCTCTTGAGCCTCTTCCATCCATGGAATAGTTGCCGGGTCTAGTGCCTTCTTTTCGCCAACTTCATCCCAGCAAATCGGCGACCGGCACTTGCGTCCGTAGAGGGCTTCGTATGGAGCCATTTGAATCGACGAATGGAAGTTGTTGTTGTACGCAAACTCTACCAAGGTCATGTGTTGACCCCAGTTGCCTCCAAAATCCAGAATGCAAGTTCGTAGCATGTCCTCGAGAGTTTGAATCGTCCGTTCCGACTGTCCATCCGTCTGAGGGTGATAGGTCGTGCTCAAACTTAGTTTAGTCCCCAGGGTTTCTTGAAACTTCTGCCAAAACCGAAATACAAACCGTGGATCTCGATCGGAGACGATGCTCACAGGAACACCGTGTAGCCTTACTATCTCGTCCATGTACAGTCGGGCCAACTTGTCCATTGAATACTTCATGTTCACTGGCAAGAAATGGGCCGACTTGGTTAATCGATCAACGATCACCCAAACGGCATCATGTCCCCTTTGCGTTCTCGGTAAACCTGAAACGAAGTCCATGGTGATGTTTTTCCACTTCCATTCGGGTATCTCCAAGGGTTGTAACAAACCCGATGGTTTTTGATGCTCTGCTTTCACCTGTTGGCAAATGAGACATTTCTACACGTACTGAGCAATTTCCTTCTTCATATTGTCCCACCAATAGGCTCCTTTCAGGTCCTGATACATCTTGCTGCTGCTCGGATGAATTATATACTTGGACCGATGGACTTCCTTCAGAATCTCCACTTTCAACAACTCATCCTTCGGTACCACTATTCGGTTTCTATATTTCAACATGCCCTCAGGACTAAAATTGAAGTCCGTTATTTCTCCCTTTTCCACTTTCTCTCCCCACTTCTGTACCATTAAATCTTCTTTTTGTGCCTCTTTAATACGTTCCAGTAGAGTGGAGGTCACCCTAACATTGCTAAATATCACCTTATGGCTCCCAAGACAGGGTCTCCACTCACACACGGATTCTAATAAATCCCACTCTTTAATCATCAACCCTGCTACTTGCACATTACGACTCAAGGCATCAGCTACCACATTTGCCTTTCCCGGATGGTAGTTGATTGTGCAGTCGTAATCTTCCAGAAATTCCATCCACCTTCGTTGCCTCATGTTCAATTCCTTCTGGGAGAAAAGGTATCTTAGACTTTTGTGATCCGAGTACACTTCAAAGGTCACCCCGTATAGGTAATGCCTCCACTTTTTCAGAGCAAAGACAACTGCAGCTAGTTCCAGATCGTGGGTCGGGTAATTCTACTCGTGAAGCTTTAACTTCCTAGAGGCGAAAGAAATTACATTACGGTTCTGCATCAAGACACACCCCAGACCTTCTCGCGACGCGTCTGTATACACCGCGAACCCGTCCACTCCATTTGGCAAGACTAGTACCGGAGCCATGGTCAACCTTCTTTTTAGTTCCTGAAAACTTGTTTCGCATCGCGCGTTCCAGATAAATCGACCATGCTTTTTCGTCAGGTCAGTTAAAGGTCCTGCTAGTTTGGAGAAATTTTTAATGAAACGTCGGTAGTACCCAGCTAGACCTAGAAAGCTACGAATTTCCGTGGAATTTTCTGGCCTCTTCCAATTGGTCACGGCCTTAACCTTCGCCGGGTCCACCGAAATGCCTTCGTGGGAGATTATGTGCCCTAGGAATGCCACTTTCTCCAACCAGAACTCGCACTTACTAAACTTGGCGTACAATTGATGCTCCCTCAAGGTCTGCAACACCACCCTCAAATGCTCCTCATGTTCCTCGCGTGTCTTAGAGTAGACCAAAATGTCATCAATGAACACAACGACAAATCGGTCTAGATAGGGTTTAAAAACCCTATACATTAGGTCCATAAATGCGGCGGGAGCATTGGTCAGTCCAAAGGGCATGACGGCGAATTCGTAATGCCCATATCTCGAGTTGAAAGCAGTTTTCGGAATATCCTCCTTCCTAATTAACAACTGATAATATCCTTGTCGGAGGTCCAACTTTGAGAAGACCATTGCTCCTTGCAGCTGGTCGAACAACTCGTTGATGTGGGCCAGTGGATATTTATTCTTGATCGTAACGTTGTTCAAGCCCCGGTAGTCAATACACATCCTCAAGGTTCCGTCCTTTTTCTTCACAAATAGGACAGGAGCTCCCCAAGGAGACCCACTCTCATGAATGAATCCCCGCTCCAAAAGGTCTTGTAATTGCAACTTAAGTTCCTTAAGTTCTGCAGGCGCCATTCGGTAAGGGATTTTTGAGATAGGTGAGGTTCCAGGTAACAGGTCTATTCGAAATTCTATCTCCCTTTCTGGAGGTAAGGCTACTAACTCATCAGGGAATACATCCGGAAATTCCCTCACTATGGCCACGTCTTCCACTTTTAACTTATCCGTAGGGGTGTTAATCAAAAAGGCCAAAAATCCTTGCGCCCCTCTACTTATCAGTTTCCTAGCTCGAATGCCTGAAAGCAAAGCAGATGAGGCTAACCTTCCCCTTACATCCAACCTTAAGGTTGCCTCGCCAGGAATGCGAAATTCTACTACTTTTGTTTTACAATCCAGTTGGGCGTTATATTTGGCTAGCCAGTCCATACCCAGAATCACATCATACCCCTTAATGGATAAGCTAATCAGGTCTCCTAAAAATCTCCTTTCACCTACCCATACATCACAATCCCTATAAACCATATTAGTCACCAAACGTTGATTTCCCGTAGGTGTACTAACTTCTAGGTCATATGGTAAACTAGCAGGTTTTATATCGATGCCACACATGAAATCAGGGTTAACAAACGAATTAGTGGCACCAGGATCAATTAAAACTTTGGCAAAACGGTGGAAAATAGGGATCGTACCTTCTACAACCTCCGAAGACTCCGGGACCTGATGGGGCTCTAAGGAATACACCCTAGCCGGCACTTTAGGTTTGGACCCATCTCCTTTTGCTGGTCCAGTATTGGTCCTCGGCGGTGGTTGGCTTCCCTTTCCATCTTGTTTCAGAACTGGGCAAGTGGCCAATTGGTGGTCTGCGCTTCCACATCGCAGACATTTACCCTGTTTCCTCCAGCAGTTATCTTCGTTGTGGTTTGACTTCCCGCAGGGACCGCGAGATGCTGAAGCCGAGCCACTCTGAGCATTTCCCCTTTGTCCTCGCCCAGCTTGACCACCCCTGAATGAAGTCCCTCTGCCTGAACCAGATTGTCAACCACCACCCGTTCCTCGTCCAAATTTAGAAGGAGTACTCTTTTCACCCTGTCCGGAAGTACTCCCAGGAAAGCTACGTTTCTTCGCCTGGAAGTTCCGGACTTGCAACCGCGCACTTTCAACTCGTTGGGCCTTTTCAACAACCTCGCTAAATGCATTGATTTGAGCCACGGCGAGGTCTTTCTGAATCTCCACATTCAAACCTTGAATAAAGCGCCTAATCCGTCGTTGTTCCGTCATGATTAACTCAGGCGCGAACTTGGACAAGCGGGTGAATTGACTCTCATATTTTGCTACAGTCTGAGCCCCTTGGCGGAGCCTAATAAACTCGTCTTCCTTCCTCTCCTGGACTAGAGGAGGGAAAAATTTCGCATTAAACTCTCTAATGAAGTTTACCCAAGTCCTGGGTGTCTGCTCTCTTTCCCATTTCTGCCTAATTACGTTCCACCAGGAACGGGTTGCCCCCTCAAGCTGGAACACGGCAAAAGTCACCTGCCGTTCGTCTGGGTAGTGTAGAGCTGCAAATATATCAACCATCTTTTCAAACCACCTTTCGGTAACGTCCGGGTCGGGTCCCCAACAAACTTCGGCTGGGCGAACTTTTGGAATCGTTCGAGAGCTCTATCTTCGCTCTCGATATGGTTACCAGGATTTTCGGGGTTAGGGTTTGGATTCTGGCCCTATTGTTGTACTACTTGTGCCAGTAAATTTGTCATTTGCTGCATAGCAGCAACTATTTGCACATTAGGGTTCACTTGAGGTTCCAGATTGGGTCCCGTAGAGGTTTCCCCCGTACCCCTAACCGGTGTGGGTTGTCTAGTTCCGCGCCCACGTCCCCGACCACTTCGTGTACCTTCCATAAGTTTTACTTGGTCTAGGCAAGAGTACTAAACCAAAGTAGTAACAAGGCATGTAAGTAACACTTAAACTTTCACAATAACACACATTTATACATTCCAAACATGATCACAAACATATATATACAAGCCAAACAAGATCAAGCCACACACATATATACAATCAGTCAAGTCAAGTACGGCCAAGGCACGTACGAACATAAACGATCCCCCCGAGGATTGGCCTATCAAAAGAGATTTACACGTAGCTAACCCAACGTCCAAAACGGTTAGCTAAGGCTCTATCCCTATCCCTATGTACATACAAAAACCACCAACTATCCCAAAAGAAGCCTAGAAGTCAAGACCTAGTCAGTTGCTAGGCTCTGGGACCCAGGCGACGAGGTAGACTCCTCCCCAGCCTCGGCCCCCGTACACGAGGCCTCATCACTATCCTCCTCGAGCCCGTCATCACACAGATTAAGGATCGCCTCAGCGCGACCCCTGACTTTGCGAGCTCGCTTGAGCTCGCGCTCTCGTGCCTCCCTCAGTTGGTTGCATAGGTCATCAACTCTGTCCTCGACCTCGAGCACGTCATATTCTAGTTCCTTGATACGTGCAGCCTGCTTCTCGTTGGTTGCCCTAACCTGGGTCACCTCAGTTTCCAACTTAGCATTATCATCCGCTAGCTCCTTACGCTCCTTCGCCACGGCCAATACTAGAGCGTTCGGATACGGCACTCACACTGTCGGAGGCGGTTGGCCGGGCTCCAACGAACTACAGCCCCCTTTTGCCTGATCTGGTACTTAATCGGCGGTAGCCCGCCACGTGGAGGATCTCCAACCGGACGATCACTCGGGTCACCACTCGCGTCCATCCTATATCAAAGGAAGAAATAACATGAATACACTTAAAAGGCATAAGCAAAGAAACCCTCAAGTCTAGCACTTCTATTACACCCAGACTAATTCAAACCTAGGCTCTGATACCACCTGTGACAACCCCACCTTCCCCTAAGGCGAACCAAAGGGGATAGCGGACTGCCTGCCCAGCTCTCGCCAGGACTAACGGATCAGTTTACGTCGATCTAATACGTTCCGGAACATACCAACGCGCGCAAACAAGTACCATGTCACAAAATAAAAAAAAATGAAAATCGAAGCCGATGATGAACAGTACCGGCCACGTCAAAATCCGGAGTTCAACCAAACGTCAATCCAACATATATATACATTGAAATTCAACATTTACAACCAAATGGCATGCCAAAAACCATTCATCATGAATATACAGGTTCGGTTTGCCAATCAAAAGAAAATGAACCCAATACCCATTAGGGTTTCACTCAAAGAGCTATTCAAAAGATACATCTACATGAGCTCAACTTGACAACCTGTGACGACCCCACTTCTCCCAAGGGCGAACCCAAGGGTATCGGCGGGCCGCCTGCCTACCTCGCGCCAGGACTCAAAACTTAAAGTTCGAAAGAGCACTAAATACAATATATACAACCCCAAAAGAGTTATAATTACATTGTCCAAAAGTATCGAGTCAAACCACCAAAACAAAAACAAACATCCTAACTGTTCAACTATTACAAGCCAATCTAACTATACTAGTATGTGTGACAAAAGTCCCCGCGTCGGCCCCTGCTAAGGAAAACAAAAGGAATGGGGTAAGCTATATGCTTAGTAAGTAAACAGGGGCGAAAGCATAAATTTCACGTAACAGTTACACAATAAGAGTAAAGCAAAAGCAGAAAAGTAACATCACATAATAAGGATACAGGTGGCTCCAAAGCCAACTCATGTGCCATGCGGGATCTCCTGCCGACACTCCGTCGACTGCAAATAATAGTCCGTAGAACTTCACTTGTACACCCACCGACACCTTATCACCCTCACTGGCCAGTCACCTCACAAACTTGCCCGGGCGAACGAAATCACAAACTTGAGCTTGAGTCACAAGCTCGGGTCACAAACTTGGTCACCTTCTCGGTGAACCGGATTCACAAAATTGGTTCATAACATGAACCTACAAACTTGGTGACCTCAGACTAAGTTGGACTGCCTTCGACCAAGCCCTAACCGGCTCGAATAGTCCAACCAGGTCTAGAGTTCGCCCCAAACTCACAAACTTCACAAAATTATTCAAAATCACAAACTTTGCAAACTTCACAAACTTTATTCGAAAGTCGCCCCGAGCCACAAGCTCAAGGGTTTTGGTTCCAAAAGGTTCATATACATATGCCAAGTACAATTATACATTCAAATTAGGGTTTAGGTCGAGTGCGATAAAGTACACCCTCGCCTAAGTGCCCTTTTCACATATCTCAAACACATAGCAAAGAAAACACACCAAACCGGCCTGAATACTTACTCAAAATACCGAAAGTAGTACTAAAGCAAAATCGCTTCGCGCGTTCGCTAGTAGTGGGCCCCACCGGCTCCGCCTAGCTCACCGCTGTCTGAAATGGAAGATTTTATCACATTATGTCATAAACGGCCACTAACGTGCCCAAAACAAATAAAACAGCAACATCGGCACACGCAAGTACGGAAACGGCGGAAAGGGCACACGCACGCGTGCGGAAACGGCAAACGGGACGGCCAAATCTGCCATCTCAAACCGTTTTGGTCAAAAATTAGGCTAGGAGTGTCGGATCAAGGTGGGTGAGACACCGTTTCGAAGCTAAGAGGAAGAGCTACAACTTTAATTTAGACATCTCAACCCAGATCTCAATAGGTATAGGTCAAAAATGCACGAAATAGTGCCAGCTGTTTCATTACGGTTTACCAAACAGGCCCTGTTGGCAAGGCCGTAACTCACAGCTCAGAAATTGAAATCAAGAAATTCCAGAGGCGTTAGAAAGCTGAGACATAAGGATAAAACTTTGATGTTTTGGCCAAGATCTGAATTCACTCAGAATAGAACGAAAATCGAGTGCCAAAATACCCGTCAGAACTGTCCAGATACAAGGCAGTTCTGACGATTGATATTGTTTGGGTCATAACGGAAGCTACGGAACTCGGATTTCGACGTACTTTATACCGTTTCGAAGCTGAGACCACGATCTAAATTTCTTATGAAGGGATCAACACCCAATTCGCAAAGTATCAAAACGGAAAAACCCACGGTCAGAAGCTGAAATTCCAAACGTACACCTAGTAATGTCTAAAACAGGCCTGAGGTTTTTGTCCATAACTCAGAGTACACTAATCCATTTGAACTGAGATTTTACAGGTATATTCAGGACTCAAGGGGCTACGATGTTGAAGAAGACCACTCAATCTAGTTTCGAGTATAACTCGGTCAAAATGCAGTACAATATCCCAGAACCGCAAAACAGGTTCACAAAATGCAGTCTAGCGTAAACATCATAACTTAGCCTACACAAGTCTAAATCCAGAAATTCCAAAGCCATATGAAAGCTTAGAAACAGGGATACATTTCATCAGAAGACCACAACAATCAATTCGGAAGCATTCCTAGCCAAAACAACCCATTACAATCACAGTTTTCCAATTCTGAGTAAACCAGAACAGCAATAGTAATTTCGACTTATCTCACTCTACACTACTCCGATTGACCTGAAATTTTGTCAGCACTTCTAAAATGTCATTCCCTACAACTTTCATGTTTTAATCCAAGGCCAATTCGGCCTCTAAATAGGTGCTAAAAATTCGGACAGAAATGTTGAACTTTGAAACCTAATTTTTCCAATTTCTTCCAAAACAGAAATTGATTGTAATTACTCACTTTTTCCACCTCCTAGAGTCATTAAACATCATTTCCAATCATCATAGATAACCACACAATCATGCTCATATTAAAACAGAAAAATCCCCAAAAATAAATAAGCTTCATCATGTCAACCACAAATCAAGAAATAAACCATAATATTGCATCTCATATCACCACTAATCATGATTAAAGCATCAATTAAGGGAGGAGGGTGGTTCTTCATAACTCACCTTAGAACAAGAGAGAGGGAGTAATAGGTCTTCTTGGCTTTCCAAACAAATCCACACAACACCTTACAAGCACTAAACTAAGAGGTTTTATGGAAGGAATTCAAGATTAAACGGTTAAGTTGTTGATTTGGGCAAGATTAGAGCAAGGAATTGAGAGAGGTTTTTCTTCTTTTGCTTGGAGAGAGAGTCGGCCAAGAGGGAGAAAAGAATGAGGAATTTTTGGTTATTTTTGGTGATTTATTTGGTCAAAATAGAAAAAGGTGAATAGTGGTCTTATGGTAAGATTAAATCTTATGGTGACACTTGTCACCTTTTATTAAATATCTACCTAACTTTTCTCTCTCATATCAATCCAAATTGCAACCTCTACTTATCTCTTAACACCCGGTAAATTAAAACCAGTATCCGAAACTTAACCTAATCGGCCGAATTTTTCCGAACTTTTCGCACTAGTGGGTCCCACGTCCGATATACGTTCTTAATTTCTCAAAAACTAACTAATACTAGAAAAATCATCTAAAAACTCTCTTTACTCAATAAAAATTATCAGGGGCATTTTCTAATAAAGAAAATGTAGAAAAACGGGTTTTCAATCTTAACCGGAACTTAGGGTTTAAATCTTAATCCCTACTTAGGGTTTTCGAAATACTCCCAAAACCAAACGTTACCGCCCAATTAATGAATATATCAACGTAGAACGAACTGGGGCCTCACACAACCATCTAACACAATCTTTTCCAAAAGTGATCATTTTCCTGTAAGGAAAACAAATGGAACGGAATGAGCTTAAGCCCAGTGAGTTACTACCACATAAGCAACAAAGAGCATATAGCATGACCTTTCAATTAAAGTACACAATTAAGGAATGAAACAAAATGGTAAAAGGATACGGACGGCTCTCAAGAGCCCATTTTCACGCTTACAGTCTTGATCCAACCTCATTGACCCTCCGTCAATGTTAAGAGTACCAAACCGTAGACCTCACTTCACTTCCATTCCTTCCACCCAACATTCCCCAACCGGGCCCGCACTCCAATCAGTAGTTTTTGGTAATACTCGAGTATACCGGAACCAAGAGTCTCATTACTACAAGATTCCCCAGTACAGTCCCCGTGGCATGTCAATTTTCACGACCAAACCCTCACCGGCTCGATTCAATTGACTACCTACGGGGTTGAGCTCAGTAATACAGTGAGGCCGTTGGATATTCGTCCAAACGACACCAAATCAGTTTTCCATGAATGGAATTCAATATCTCATATAGCAAGTGCAGTATTTCAGTAAAACGGTAAATAGTCATGAATGGAATCACAAGGGGGTGAGGGCGGTCAAGTACACCCTCACCTCAATCACTTCCAATAGCCAAATAAGCCTTCAAGGCATCAAATTCACATATAACAAAGCCACATTGTAACATTTAAGTGAGTAGTATACTCACCACTCAAGTAGGTGATGTTTCATGCACCGTCGTTAAGCGAACGTCGTGCACCACCGTCACTTCCTAGAACATGCAAACAAGTGTAATGAGACTCGATAACGAGTCATAAAGCAATGCCAATCACAACCCCAATAGGGTTTTATAAACATATATAAGCATCATAGGTAACCAGAATTTCAAAAAAAATGGCATTAGCTTTGGCCCTGAATAAAAACAGTTTTGTCCTTATTTTGCGGTAATCACACCAATTTCACTATGATTATCAGATGAGGGTGTAAGACCCACTGTTTCGAAGCTAAGAACCAGGGCTACAACAATGTAGAAGGTCCCTCAGTCCAATTCCTAACACAACCAGGCCAAATATGCGAGACACTAAACCAGAACCACAAAAACAGGTTTACAAACTTCATCCTGCTGTAATCAGTACAACTCAGTCTGTACAGGTCCAAATTTAGAAATTCCAAAGGCATATGGTAGCTAAGACATCAAGATACATTTCATCAGAAGACCTCAACAACCAAATCCAAAGCAATTCCAGTCAAAACAGCCAATTACAGGCGCAGTTCTGCCATCCTGATGAACCCAGAACAGCAATAGTAATTTCGATATTTCTCACTCTACACTTTCATGTTTTACAGGAACCTCAAACACATCAATACCTACAACTTTCATGTTTTAAGCAGAGGCCAATTCGGCCTCTAACCATATGATAAAAAACCGGACAGAAAAGGGGGTTATGAAACCCTAACTTTTCACATTTCCTTCCAAATCCAAAATTGGTTGCAATTACCAATCATTTACACCTACTAGAGTCATTAAACATCATTTCCAACCATCATGGACAGCCACAACCTCATGATCAAATTAAACCAGAAAAATCACCATTAAATTGAAAACTTCATCATTTCATCCAAAAGCAAGAAATAAATCACAAATGTCATCACTTTAGCTTCCACTAAGCACAACTCAAGCTTCATTAAGTGTAGGAGGAAGTTCAAACACCACTTACCTAGAACACAAGAGAGGGAGAGTTGTAGGACACCTTAGCTTCCTTGAACACTTCCACAAAATCACTTACTAGCACCAAATGGAGAGATTTTGTGGAGTAGAAACAAATTTAAGCAATTGGTTTGGATGATTTGCACTAGATGGTAGTTAAAATTTTTGAAGAGTTCTCTTTCTTCCTTTGCTCAAGAGTGCCGACCAAGAGGGAGAAGAAAAGAGTGAATTTTGGTGATTTTTTTGAGATATTTAATCACTTGGTAAGACAAGTCAAAAAGTGAATAGTTGTCAACAAAGACAACCAATGGCCATGTGACACTTGTCACTCCATAAATGCAAGTCTATCCTTCTTTTTCCCTCTCACATCAATCACTTCACCTCCTCTACTTATCTCTTAATACCCGATAAATTTCAACCAGTATCCGAAACTCAACCTAATTGGCCGAATTTTTCCGAACTTTTCGCACTAGTGGGTCCCACGTCCTTTATATATCCTTAATTTTTCAAAAACTCTCCAATACTAGAAAAATCATCTAAAAACTATAATTACTCATAAAATTCACCAGGAAAATTTTCCTAAGCCAGAAAATGCAGAAAACATGCCATTAAAGGGGAAAAACCCTAAGAAAATTATTAGGGAACTTACGGGTTCTCACATGGTGTATTTTCAATACCATTTCAATGGCCAAATAATACTTCAAAGATAGCCTTTCAAATCTAGAAAATGACCGAACGGTTTATAAAATGCGACCAATGCTCAAAACTCCGATTTCAGTTGTGTTTCTTGTCTTTTAAACTTGGTTGGAATTCTAATTGAGTTACAAATTTTAGAGGCTAGTTCACTTTCTGTGAATTTTGCCGAATTTCCAAAGTTTGTCGAAAACCAAGACTAAAACTGTCTTGGAGATATAAGTCAGCCAATTTAAGCTGAAATTTGAATGTCTTCCATTGAGAATCTTGGAAAAGTGTCTTCTAGTAAATTTTAGTACTTTGAAACTAGTTTCCAACGGTACCAAGTTTTCCAATTTTAGACCTACAAAGTGTAAGATATGATTTTTCAAATATTGCTCCTTAAAACTGGAATTTTTGGAACTTGAAGTGAATTGAGTTTTAAAAACTCTTCACTACCCTTCGATATTGAATGATCGTTTTAGACTTGATTTCTTGAAGGAAAACAGTTTCTCCTTGTATTATTAAACCCCACTTTTGAGCCTCGATTTACGAGTAATTAAGGTTCTCTTTCATGAAATTTTCTTAGATTGTACAAGTGTACAATCTCCCTTGTTAACTAGGGGTTTTTAAGCGATAGTGTATGATAGTTAATTATTATTTGTTCAGGCACTCAAGGAGACCTTCAAGAGGATCTCACAGTGGACGTCTAAAACCCTCACTTGAACACTACTTCCTTGTTTTGATTGGTGTCAAGTGCATGTTTTGTTGCAATTATGTGAATTGCTCCTTATGGACAGAAAATTCATAACTGCTGAGTCGAGTGTGTACTTTATCGCAGTCGTTCTCATTTAACTGATTTGAAAATTAATTGCCTGAATTGAATTCAATTACCTGAACTGAATTGAACTGAATAATATACTATGGCTGCATATGTCGTTGGATTGAATCTCCTCGACCTTTAACTGAACTGTATACATATCGTTGGAGTGAATCTCCTTGATACACAACTAAATTGGAGGACGCCCAAACTCATTTGTCGACCTTGCGACTCGAGCTGGCAAGGGCTTGATCGGGAAACTTGGTGAGCCTTGAGAAAAAAAAACTAAAAACTTGATCTATTAGAGAGATCATACTTGGCCTACTCGTGTAGTAGTGCCTTTACAGCAGTTCTGGCCCGATGGGGTATGTATGGTGGATGGGGAACGAGTAAGTGGAGTTTCTACGGACTAAATACCGATCCGATTGACGGAGTGTCATCAAGGGGAGGTAATTGATCGAGCAATGGCAAAGCAAGTGGAAATTAGCTCTTGAGAGCTCCCATATCCTTGAATTGTTGCTGTTTACTTTTCTTACTCGAATTGTTAATTACTTGAATACTACTGTTTTGCTTGCTAAATTGTGATTGCTACTTGGATTATGTGCTTGTATGTGTGTTTCTTGGCCTCACTGAGTATTGGCTCATTCCATTAGTTTGTTTTCCTTAACAGGTTGGATTGGAAGATTTTGGAAAAGTTGACTAGGTTATACTTTTGATTGGCATCTGGGTTGTAAATGTTTAGCCGACTTTTAAATGGTTGTATATTGGGACTTGATGCATCTTTTGAGATCATGATGTAAGATTTGGATATTCAGTTAAGGAAGTGACTTTTCTTCATTTTAGACTTAGGTTCGCCCTTGGGAGAAGTGGGGGCGTCACACTTTTAACTGTTAAAATTCCTAGATTTCAACTCCAAACCAACATATAATCATAGTTTAACATAATACCAAGTCAGTTGAGTGAGATTTAGTCAGAAAGAACACAAAAATGTCGAAAATGAAGGTTGAAAATTAACCCTCTTCATTCGGCTAGCTCATTAGAAAATTCCTCAAGAATTTCGCCAATAAAACAACCATTGAGCCAACAAAAACTCACTCAAATCCCTAAGGGTTTCATCAATCATTAGCCCTTGGTTATCAATAGAAAATTTCCAAGTGAATCCAACCAACAATTTAAGAGCTATGCTAGTATTTTAACCAATAGAACATCTAGAGGTATAATTTCAAGAAATTTACTAGATCTACTGTGACAGCCCCACCTTCCCCTAAGGCGAACCAAAGGGGTTAGCGGACTGCCTGCCCAGCTCTCGCCAGGACTAACGGTACAGTTTACGTCGTTCTATTACGTTCCGAAACATACCAAAGCGCGCAAACAAGTCAAAATCACTAAATAAAAAAAACAAAAATCGAAGCCGGAATGAATAGTGCAGGACACGTCAGAATCCGGCCGGATTCTCGGCCGGATACAAGGCCGAGAGCAATCCAAAATTTTTCCAAAATCCTTCCTAATCCGGCCGGCAATCCGGCCAGTTTCTGGCCGGATTCGATCCTGTTCATTCCCGCCAAATTTTTTCCTTCTTCGTTTGAAATGCGTCTAGATCCGAAATCCATCCAATCATCAACCAAACATATATATACATTGAAATTCAACTTTTACAACCATAGTGGCATGCCAAAAACCATTTATCATGAATATACATACTCGGTTTGCCAATCAAAGAAAATGAACCCAATACACAATAGGGTTTCATTCAACAAGCTAAACAAAAGCCATTTACACTAGCTCAACTTGGCAATCGACTATCCAAATCAGTCCCAAAAGTAATTATATCCCTGTAAGGAAAATAAATTGAACGGGATGAGCTAAAGCCCAATGAGTTACTACCACATAAGCAGTAAAGATCACATAAGCATAATCTTTCATTTCAAGTACACACTTAAGAAGTAAACAAGTCGGTAAAAGGATACGGATGGCTCTCAAGAGCCCGTTTCCACGCTTACATTCTTGATCCAATCTCATTGACCCTCCATCAATGTTTAAGAATACCCGACCGTAGATCTCACTTCACTCCATTCCTTCCACCAAACATACCCCAACCGGGCCCGCACTCCAATTCAGTAGCTTTTGGTAATACTCGAGTTTACCGGAACCAAGAGTCTCATTACTACAAGGTTCCTCAGTACAGTCCCCGTGGTATGTCACTTATCACGACCAAGCCCTTGCCGGCTCGATCCAAATGACCACCAAACGGGGTTGAGCTCAGTAATACAGTGAGGTCGTTGGACATCGTCCAAACAACACCAAATCAGTTTTCCAAGATTGCAATTCAATAACTCATATAGCCAGTGCAGTATTTCAGTATAACAGTAAGCAGTCATGAATGAAATCACAAGGGGTGAGGGCGGTCAAGTACACCCTCACCTCAATCACTTCCAATAACCAATTAAGCCTTCAAGGCATCAAATACACATAGAGCAAAGCCATATTATAACAAGTAAGTGAGTAGTATACTCACCAAGTGAGAAAATGGTGTTTCATACACCGAGGTCACCAAGACGTCGTGAGCTACCGTCACGCCCTAGAATCACGCAACAAATGCAATGAGACTCGATAACGAGTCGTATAGCAATGCTGAACACAACCCCAATAGGGTTTCATATGCATGTACAAGCATAATAGCAAACCAGAAATTAAGAAAGGGCTTGAACTTAAGCCTTCATAGGAAAACCGGTTTTGACGTCACAATGCGGTAATGGTACAACTCTCACTACAATTATCGGTTGGGGGTGTAAGACCCACCATTTCGAAGCTATGGAACAGGGCTACAATAATGGTCACAACCAACCATATTGTGACACTTGTCACAATCATTAATGCATTCTTATCTTTCTTTTTCCCTCTCACATCAATCACTTCACACATTCCACTTATCTCTTAACACCCGATAAATTTTACACAGTATCCGAAACTTAACCTTATTGGCCGAATTTTTCCGAACTTTTCGCACTAGTGGGTCCCACGTCCGATATACGTTCTTAATTTCTCAAAATCCATTCGATACTAGAAAAATCATCTAAAAACTATAATTGCTCATAAAATCCACCAGGTAAATATTTCTAAGCCAGAAAATGCAAAAATTATGCAATTAAGGGAACTAAAACCCTAGGAAAATATTAGGATTTTTACGGGTTCTCACACTCTCTCCCCCTTAAAAGAATTTCGTCCTCGAAATTCCTTATCATTGATTACTCCGGGATTAAATTGAGCACTATACTTAGCCAACAGACCGGTATCCCTTCACTGGCCAGGTTTAGTAAATTATTACCTTCCACGTCCTCTAAGGGGTCAAAGACTTGATGTTGTTCTAAGGAGTACACCCGAGAAGACACGTTCGATCCATCCTTGTCCCCCTTCGACTGGTCAGGGTGGGTCGTGGTTGGTGGCAGAGTCCCTTGCCTCTCGCGCAGGCGAGCTGGACAGTTAGCAATTTGATGTTCGGCACTCCCACAGAGCAAGCATTTTCCTCCTTTCCTCCAGCAATTGTCCTCCGAGTGGTTTAATTTTCCGCAATACCCGCAGGGTCCGCGTGCTGTAGAAGCTGAGCCTCCTCTTGACGGCCTCTCTGGTGACATTTCCGGCATCCTCACTCCTCCCGTTCCCCGCCCAAATTTGGGAGGGATACTTTCATCCTCCAGTCCCGAATTGTTTCCAGGAAATCCTCTCTTTTTCGCCTGAAAGTTTTTCACCTGGAGCCTAGCATTCTCTACCCATTGTGCCTTTTCCACTGGTTCACTGAAGGCGTTAATTTGGGCTGCCGTGAGGTCCTTCTGAATTTCTACGTTCAGGCCCTGGACAAATCGCCGTATTCTTCGTTGCTCGGTCAAGATCAACTCAGGCGCAAACTTGGATAAACGGGTAAATTGACTCTCATATTCCGCCACAGTTTGAGCCCCTTGGCAGAGCCTAATGAACTCGTCCTCCTTCCTCTCCTGGACTAGAGGAGGGAAAAATTTTGCATTAAATTCTCGGATGAAGTTCACCCAAGTCCTCGGCGTCTGCTCCCGTTCCCATTTCTGCCTAATTACATTCCACCAGGAACGGACCGCTCCCTCAAGTTGAAACACGGCGAAAGTCACCTGCCGTTCATCGGGGTAGTGTAGGGCTGCAAATATGTCAACCATCTTTTCAAGCCATCTCTCAGCAACGTCCGGGTCAGGTTCCCCAACAAACTTCGGCGGGGCAAACTTTTGGAAACGTTCGAGAGCTCTATCTTCGCTCTCGACATGGTTACCAGGGTTTCCAGGGTTAGGGTTTGGGTTTTGGCCCTGTTGTTGCACTACTTGTGCGAGTAGGTTTGTCATTTGCTGCATAGCAGCAGCTATCTGCAAATTGGGGTCTATTTGAGGTGCAGGATCGGTTCCAGTAGAGGTTTCCCCCGTTCCCCTAACCGGTGTAGGTTGTCTAGTTCTGCGTCCACGGCCTCGACCACTCCGAGTGCCTTCCATCAATCTAAGTCAATCTAGGTCACCAAATAAATATACTGTTAAAGGGCACCTAACCCTCCTTTCCGTAGTACCAGACAGGAACAATGAAACAAGAATAAACAACTCAAACATTTACTGTGAAGAGCATTTAAACACATAACACGTATACATAGATCACATAACCAGGTTAAGCAATCATACGGAACAGTCAGTCAAGTACATATGAAGTCATTGCATGAAACAATAGGGTCTTCCAAAAGTACTATAGACACCTAGGTCACAAGTACAAAAGGACTCACGAAAAGCTTTTCCCCTTCTAGGGCTTCGTCCAAATATTTATATCTTAATCAAGGTCGATCACGCTTAACCACCCGAACAAACCACACGAAGTTCCATAGAATCGCCTTTCTAGTTCACCAAATCCTTTCTAACCTAGGCCTTCATATCTTTCGTATCCGGGCGCGAGAATCTCGTCTAAGATAATTCACATCTCGAGCCGGCCGGTCCCAAGAGTAAACCATCCTTATTAAAGATTCCTACCCGACATACACACCTAACTTCCTCGAGTCCCATGATAATGATTCGTACACTTATTACATGCCCGGTTCATAACTTATGCTCAAACGAGCACTTAGACATATTCACGAATTTAGGACCACAACACCACTTGGCCCAGTCTCACTCCGCGCAGAGACCACGCGACGTGGCTCTGATACCACTTGTGACAGCCCCACCTTCCCCTAAGGCGAACCAAAGGGGTTAGCGGACTGCCTGCCCAACTCTCGCCAGGACTAACGGTACAGTTTACATCGTTCTATTACGTTCCGAAACATACCAAAGCGCGCAAACAAGTCAAAATCACTAAATAAAAAAAAACGAAAATCGAAGCCGGAATGAATAGTGCAGGACACGTCAGAATCCGGCCGGAATCTGGCCGGATACAAGGCCGAGAGCAATCCAAAATTTTTCCAAAATCCTTCCTAATCCGGCCGGCAATCCGGCCAGTTTCTGGCCGGATTCCTGGCCGGATTCGATCCTGTTCATTCCCGCCAAATTTTTTCCTTCTCCGTTTGAAATGCGTCTAGATCCGAAATCCATCCAATCATCAACCAAACATATATATACATTGAAATTCAACTTTTACAACCATAGTGGCATGCCAAAAACCATTTATCATGAATATACATACTCGGTTTGCCAATCAAAGAAAATGAACCCAATACACAATAGGGTTTCATTCAACAAGCTAAACAAAAGCCATTTACACTAGCTCAACTTGGCAATCGACTATCCAAATCAGTCCCAAAAGTAATTATATCCCTGTAAGGAAAATAAATGGAACGGGATGAGCTAAAGCCCAATGAGTTACTACCACATAAGCAGTAAAGATCACATAAGCATAATCTTTCATTTCAAGTACACACTTAAGAAGTAAACAAGTCGGTAAAAGGATACGGATGGCTCTCAAGAGCCCGTTTCCACGCTTACATTCTTGATCCAATCTCATTGACCCTCCATCAATGTTTAAGAATACCCGACCGTAGATCTCACTTCACTCCATTCCTTCCACCAAACATACCCCAACCGGGCCCGCACTCCAATTCAGTAGCTTTTGGTAATACTCGAGTATACCGGAACCAAGAGTCTCATTACTACAAGGTTCCTCAGTACAGTCCCCGTGGTATGTCACTTATCACGACCAAGCCCTTGCCGGCTCGATCCAAATGACCACCAAACGGGGTTGAGCTCAGTAATACAGTGAGGTCGTTGGACATCGTCCAAACAACACCAAATCAGTTTTCCAAGATTGCAATTCAATAACTCATATAGCCAGTGCAGTATTTCAGTATAACAGTAAGCAGTCATGAATGAAATCACAAGGGGTGAGGGCGGTCAAGTACACCCTCACCTCAATCACTTCCAATAACCAATTAAGCCTTCAAGGCATCAAATACACATAGAGCAAAGCCATATTATAACAAGTAAGTGAGTAGTATACTCACCAAGTGAGAAAATGGTGTTTCATACACCGAGGTCACCAAGACGTCGTGAGCTACCGTCACGCCCTAGAATCACGCAACAAATGCAATGAGACTCGATAACGAGTCGTATAGCAATGCTGAACACAACCCCAATAGGGTTTCATATGCATGTACAAGCATAATAGCAAACCAGAAATTAAGAAAGGGCTTGAACTTAAGCCTTCATAGGAAAACCGGTTTTGACGTCACAATGCGGTAATGGTACAACTCTCACTACAATTATCGGTTGGGGGTGTAAGACCCACCGTTTCGAAGCTATGGAACAGGGCTACAATAATGTAGAAGACCACTCAATCCAGTTCCTAACACAACTTAGTCAAAAGTGCCAAATACTAAACCAGAATCACCAAAACAGGTTTGCAAAACACAGAAAACTGTAATCGGTATATCTCAGTCCATACAAGTCCAAATGCCGAAATTCCAAAGGCATATGTTAGCTAAGACCTTCAGTTACATTTCATCAGAAGACACCAACTTCAAAATCCAAACCAATTCCAGTCAAAAGGGCCAATTACTAACGCAGTTTTCGCATTCTGATCAAAACAGAACAGCTACAGTAAAAACGGCATAACTCACTCTACACTCATCCAAATGACCTGAAATTTTACAGGCACCTCAAACACATCAATACCTACAACTTTCAGGTTTTGAGCAAAGTCTAATTCGGCCTCTAACCCAGTGATCTAAAACCAGACAGAATTGGGATTTTATGAACCCTAACTTTCCATTTTTCACACCAAATCCAAAATTGATTGCATTTAACCACAATTCACACTCACTAGAGTCATTTCCAACCATTACAATTCATCATACAAGCCCCCAACATCAAGATCATATTAAACCAGAAAAATTCCCAATAAAATAAAAACTTCACCAAAACAAGCCAAATCAAGAGATAAATCACATTTTCAAACACTCAAGCCACTTCTAAGCATCATATAACCATTATTAGAGGTAGTAGGGTGTTCAAGCAACACTTACCAAGAAATCAAGAGAGAGAGGGATTGTGGACACCTTTGCTCTTCAAACAAACTTCACTACAACCCTTACTAGCACTAGAAGGTAAGGTTTTATGGAGTGAAATCTAACTAAACACTTGATTTGGTGGATTTTGGACCAATTGGAAGCTTGAAGTTGATGAAGTTTCTTCTTTCTTCTTGCTAGAAGGGCCGGCCAACACAAGGTAAGAAAATGGTGTTTTTTTGTGAATTTTTGGAATATTTACTTAAGTGGTCAAAAGTCAAAAAAATTGTCAAAAGGTGAATAGTGTTTCTTAAGTCACAACCAACCATATTGTGACACTTGTCACAATCATTAATGCATTCTTATCTTTCTTTTTCCCTCTCACATCAATCACTTCACACATTCCACTTATCTCTTAACACCCGATAAATTTTACACAGTATCCGAAACTTAACCTTATTGGCCGAATTTTTCCGAACTTTTCGCACTAGTGGGTCCCACGTCCGATATACGTTCTTAATTTCTCAAAATCCATTCGATACTAGAAAAATCATCTAAAAACTATAATTGCTCATAAAATCCACCAGGTAAATATTTCTAAGCCAGAAAATGCAAAAATTATGCAATTAAGGGAACTAAAACCCTAGGAAAATATTAGGGTTTTTACGGGTTCTCACACTCTCTCCCCCTTAAAAGAATTTCGTCCTCGAAATTCCTTATCATTGATTACTCCGGGATTAAATTGAGCACTATACTTAGCCAACAGACCGGTATCCCTTCACTGGCCAGGTTTAGTAAATTATTACCTTCCACGTCCTCTAAGGGGTCAAAGACTTGATGTTGTTCTAAGGAGTACACCCGAGAAGACACGTTCGATCCATCCTTGTCCCCCTTCGACTGGTCAGGGTGGGTCGTGGTTGGTGGCAGAGTCCCTTGCCTCTCGCGCAGGCGAGCTGGACAGTTAGCAATTTGATGTTCGGCACTCCCACAGAGCAAGCATTTTCCTCCTTTCCTCCAGCAATTGTCCTCCGAGTGGTTTAATTTTCCGCAATACCCGCAGGGTCCGCGTGCTGTAGAAGCTGAGCCTCCTCTTGACGGCCTCTCTGGTGACATTTCCGGCATCCTCACTCCTCCCGTTCCCCGCCCAAATTTGGGAGGGATACTTTCATCCTCCAGTCCCGAATTGTTTCCAGGAAATCCTCTCTTTTTCGCCTGAAAGTTTTTCACCTGGAGCCTAGCATTCTCTACCCATTGTGCCTTTTCCACTGGTTCACTGAAGGCGTTAATTTGGGCTGCCGCGAGGTCCTTCTGAATTTCTACGTTCAGGCCCTGGACAAATCGCCGTATTTTTCGTTGCTCGGTCAAGATCAACTCAGGCGCAAACTTGGATAAACGGGTAAATTGACTCTCATATTCCGCCACAGTTTGAGCCCCTTGGCGGAGCCTAATGAACTCGTCCTCCTTCCTCTCCTGGACTAGAGGAGGGAAAAATTTTGCATTAAATTCTCGGATGAAGTTCACCCAAGTCCTCGGCGTCTGCTCCCGTTCCCATTTCTGCCTAATTACATTCCACCAGGAACGGACCGCTCCCTCAAGTTGAAACACGGCGAAAGTCACCTGCCGTTCATCGGGGTAGTGTAGGGCTGCAAATATGTCAACCATCTTTTCAAGCCATCTCTCAGCAACGTCCGGGTCAGGTTCCCCAACAAACTTCGGCGGGGCAAACTTTTGGAAACGTTCGAGAGCTCTATCTTCGCTCTCGACATGGTTACCAGGGTTTCCAGGGTTAGGGTTTGGGTTTTGGCCCTGTTGTTGCACTACTTGTGCGAGTAGGTTTGTCATTTGCTGCATAGCAGCAGCTATCTGCAAATTGGGGTCTATTTGAGGTGCAGGATCGGTTCCAGTAGAGGTTTCCCCCGTTCCCCTAACCGGTGTAGGTTGTCTAGTTCTGCGTCCACGGCCTCGACCACTCCGAGTGCCTTCCATCAATCTAAGTCAATCTAGGTCACCAAATAAATATACTGTTAAAGGGCACCTAACCCTCCTTTCCGTAGTACCAGACAGGAACAATGAAACAAGAATAAACAACTCAAACATTTACTGTGAAGAGCATTTAAACACATAACACGTATACATAGATCACATAACCAGGTTAAGCAATCATACGGAACAGTCAGTCAAGTACATATGAAGTCATTGCATGAAACAATAGGGTCTTCCAAAAGTACTATAGACACCTAGGTCACAAGTACAAAAGGACTCACGAAAAGCTTTTCCCCTTCTAGGGCTTCGTCCAAATATTTATATCTTAATCAAGGTCGATCACGCTTAACCACCCGAACAAACCACACGAAGTTCCATAGAATCGCCTTTCTAGTTCACCAAATCCTTTCTAACCTAGGCCTTCATATCTTTCGTATCCGGGCGCGAGAATCTCGTCTAAGATAATTCACATCTCGAGCCGGCCGGTCCCAAGAGTAAACCATCCTTATTAAAGATTCCTACCCGACATACACACCTAACTTCCTCGAGTCCCATGATAATGATTCGTACACTTATTACATGCCCGGTTCATAACTTATGCTCAAACGAGCACTTAGACATATTCACGAATTTAGGACCACAACACCACTTGGCCCAGTCTCACTCCGCGCAGAGACCACGCGACGTGGCTCTGATACCACTTGTGACAGCCCCACCTTCCCCTAAGGCGAACCAAAGGGGTTAGCGGACTGCCTGCCCAACTCTCGCCAGGACTAACGGTACAGTTTACATCGTTCTATTACGTTCCGAAACATACCAAAGCGCGCAAACAAGTCAAAATCACTAAATAAAAAAAAACGAAAATCGAAGCCGGAATGAATAGTGCAGGACACGTCAGAATCCGGCCGGAATCTGGCCGGATACAAGGCCGAGAGCAATCCAAAATTTTTCCAAAATCCTTCCTAATCCGGCCGGCAATCCGGCCAGTTTCTGGCCGGATTCCTGGCCGGATTCGATCCTGTTCATTCCCGCCAAATTTTTTCCTTCTCCGTTTGAAATGCGTCTAGATCCGAAATCCATCCAATCATCAACCAAACATATATATACATTGAAATTCAACTTTTACAACCATAGTGGCATGCCAAAAACCATTTATCATGAATATACATACTCGGTTTGCCAATCAAAGAAAATGAACCCAATACACAATAGGGTTTCATTCAACAAGCTAAACAAAAGCCATTTACACTAGCTCAACTTGGCAATCGACTATCCAAATCAGTCCCAAAAGTAATTATATCCCTGTAAGGAAAATAAATGGAACGGGATGAGCTAAAGCCCAATGAGTTACTACCACATAAGCAGTAAAGATCACATAAGCATAATCTTTCATTTCAAGTACACACTTAAGAAGTAAACAAGTCGGTAAAAGGATACGGATGGCTCTCAAGAGCCCGTTTCCACGCTTACATTCTTGATCCAATCTCATTGACCCTCCATCAATGTTTAAGAATACCCGACCGTAGATCTCACTTCACTCCATTCCTTCCACCAAACATACCCCAACCGGGCCCGCACTCCAATTCAGTAGCTTTTGGTAATACTCGAGTATACCGGAACCAAGAGTCTCATTACTACAAGGTTCCTCAGTACAGTCCCCGTGGTATGTCACTTATCACGACCAAGCCCTTGCCGGCTCGATCCAAATGACCACCAAACGGGGTTGAGCTCAGTAATACAGTGAGGTCGTTGGACATCGTCCAAACAACACCAAATCAGTTTTCCAAGATTGCAATTCAATAACTCATATAGCCAGTGCAGTATTTCAGTATAACAGTAAGCAGTCATGAATGAAATCACAAGGGGTGAGGGCGGTCAAGTACACCCTCACCTCAATCACTTCCAATAACCAATTAAGCCTTCAAGGCATCAAATACACATAGAGCAAAGCCATATTATAACAAGTAAGTGAGTAGTATACTCACCAAGTGAGAAAATGGTGTTTCATACACCGAGGTCACCAAGACGTCGTGAGCTACCGTCACGCCCTAGAATCACGCAACAAATGCAATGAGACTCGATAACGAGTCGTATAGCAATGCTGAACACAACCCCAATAGGGTTTCATATGCATGTACAAGCATAATAGCAAACCAGAAATTAAGAAAGGGCTTGAACTTAAGCCTTCATAGGAAAACCGGTTTTGACGTCACAATGCGGTAATGGTACAACTCTCACTACAATTATCGGTTGGGGGTGTAAGACCCACCGTTTCGAAGCTATGGAACAGGGCTACAATAATGTAGAAGACCACTCAATCCAGTTCCTAACACAACTTAGTCAAAAGTGCCAAATACTAAACCAGAATCACCAAAACAGGTTTGCAAAACACAGAAAACTGTAATCGGTATATCTCAGTCCATACAAGTCCAAATGCCGAAATTCCAAAGGCATATGTTAGCTAAGACCTTCAGTTACATTTCATCAGAAGACACCAACTTCAAAATCCAAACCAATTCCAGTCAAAAGGGCCAATTACTAACGCAGTTTTCGCATTCTGATCAAAACAGAACAGCTACAGTAAAAACGGCATAACTCACTCTACACTCATCCAAATGACCTGAAATTTTACAGGCACCTCAAACACATCAATACCTACAACTTTCAGGTTTTGAGCAAAGTCTAATTCGGCCTCTAACCCAGTGATCTAAAACCAGACAGAATTGGGATTTTATGAACCCTAACTTTCCATTTTTCACACCAAATCCAAAATTGATTGCATTTAACCACAATTCACACTCACTAGAGTCATTTCCAACCATTACAATTCATCATACAAGCCCCCAACATCAAGATCATATTAAACCAGAAAAATTCCCAATAAAATAAAAACTTCACCAAAACAAGCCAAATCAAGAGATAAATCACATTTTCAAACACTCAAGCCACTTCTAAGCATCATATAACCATTATTAGAGGTAGTAGGGTGTTCAAGCAACACTTACCAAGAAATCAAGAGAGAGAGGGATTGTGGACACCTTTGCTCTTCAAACAAACTTCACTACAACCCTTACTAGCACTAGAAGGTAAGGTTTTATGGAGTGAAATCTAACTAAACACTTGATTTGGTGGATTTTGGACCAATTGGAAGCTTGAAGTTGATGAAGTTTCTTCTTTCTTCTTGCTAGAAGGGCCGGCCAACACAAGGTAAGAAAATGGTGTTTTTTTGTGAATTTTTGGAATATTTACTTAAGTGGTCAAAAGTCAAAAAAATTGTCAAAAGGTGAATAGTGTTTCTTAAGTCACAACCAACCATATTGTGACACTTGTCACAATCATTAATGCATTCTTATCTTTCTTTTTCCCTCTCACATCAATCACTTCACACATTCCACTTATCTCTTAACACCCGATAAATTTTACACAGTATCCGAAACTTAACCTTATTGGCCGAATTTTTCCGAACTTTTCGCACTAGTGGGTCCCACGTCCGATATACGTTCTTAATTTCTCAAAATCCATTCGATACTAGAAAAATCATCTAAAAACTATAATTGCTCATAAAATCCACCAGGTAAATATTTCTAAGCCAGAAAATGCAAAAATTATGCAATTAAGGGAACTAAAACCCTAGGAAAATATTAGGGTTTTTACGGGTTCTCACACTCTCTCCCCCTTAAAAGAATTTCGTCCTCGAAATTCCTTATCATTGATTACTCCGGGATTAAATTGAGCACTATACTTAGCCAACAGACCGGTATCCCTTCACTGGCCAGGTTTAGTAAATTATTACCTTCCACGTCCTCTAAGGGGTCAAAGACTTGATGTTGTTCTAAGGAGTACACCCGAGAAGACACGTTCGATCCATCCTTGTCCCCCTTCGACTGGTCAGGGTGGGTCGTGGTTGGTGGCAGAGTCCCTTGCCTCTCGCGCAGGCGAGCTGGACAGTTAGCAATTTGATGTTCGGCACTCCCACAGAGCAAGCATTTTCCTCCTTTCCTCCAGCAATTGTCCTCCGAGTGGTTTAATTTTCCGCAATACCCGCAGGGTCCGCGTGCTGTAGAAGCTGAGCCTCCTCTTGACGGCCTCTCTGGTGACATTTCCGGCATCCTCACTCCTCCCGTTCCCCGCCCAAATTTGGGAGGGATACTTTCATCCTCCAGTCCCGAATTGTTTCCAGGAAATCCTCTCTTTTTCGCCTGAAAGTTTTTCACCTGGAGCCTAGCATTCTCTACCCATTGTGCCTTTTCCACTGGTTCACTGAAGGCGTTAATTTGGGCTGCCGCGAGGTCCTTCTGAATTTCTACGTTCAGGCCCTGGACAAATCGCCGTATTTTTCGTTGCTCGGTCAAGATCAACTCAGGCGCAAACTTGGATAAACGGGTAAATTGACTCTCATATTCCGCCACAGTTTGAGCCCCTTGGCGGAGCCTAATGAACTCGTCCTCCTTCCTCTCCTGGACTAGAGGAGGGAAAAATTTTGCATTAAATTCTCGGATGAAGTTCACCCAAGTCCTCGGCGTCTGCTCCCGTTCCCATTTCTGCCTAATTACATTCCACCAGGAACGGACCGCTCCCTCAAGTTGAAACACGGCGAAAGTCACCTGCCGTTCATCGGGGTAGTGTAGGGCTGCAAATATGTCAACCATCTTTTCAAGCCATCTCTCAGCAACGTCCGGGTCAGGTTCCCCAACAAACTTCGGCGGGGCAAACTTTTGGAAACGTTCGAGAGCTCTATCTTCGCTCTCGACATGGTTACCAGGGTTTCCAGGGTTAGGGTTTGGGTTTTGGCCCTGTTGTTGCACTACTTGTGCGAGTAGGTTTGTCATTTGCTGCATAGCAGCAGCTATCTGCAAATTGGGGTCTATTTGAGGTGCAGGATCGGTTCCAGTAGAGGTTTCCCCCGTTCCCCTAACCGGTGTAGGTTGTCTAGTTCTGCGTCCACGGCCTCGACCACTCCGAGTGCCTTCCATCAATCTAAGTCAATCTAGGTCACCAAATAAATATACTGTTAAAGGGCACCTAACCCTCCTTTCCGTAGTACCAGACAGGAACAATGAAACAAGAATAAACAACTCAAACATTTACTGTGAAGAGCATTTAAACACATAACACGTATACATAGATCACATAACCAGGTTAAGCAATCATACGGAACAGTCAGTCAAGTACATATGAAGTCATTGCATGAAACAATAGGGTCTTCCAAAAGTACTATAGACACCTAGGTCACAAGTACAAAAGGACTCACGAAAAGCTTTTCCCCTTCTAGGGCTTCGTCCAAATATTTATATCTTAATCAAGGTCGATCACGCTTAACCACCCGAACAAACCACACGAAGTTCCATAGAATCGCCTTTCTAGTTCACCAAATCCTTTCTAACCTAGGCCTTCATATCTTTCGTATCCGGGCGCGAGAATCTCGTCTAAGATAATTCACATCTCGAGCCGGCCGGTCCCAAGAGTAAACCATCCTTATTAAAGATTCCTACCCGACATACACACCTAACTTCCTCGAGTCCCATGATAATGATTCGTACACTTATTACATGCCCGGTTCATAACTTATGCTCAAACGAGCACTTAGACATATTCACGAATTTAGGACCACAACACCACTTGGCCCAGTCTCACTCCGCGCAGAGACCACGCGACGTGGCTCTGATACCACTTGTGACAGCCCCACCTTCCCCTAAGGCGAACCAAAGGGGTTAGCGGACTGCCTGCCCAACTCTCGCCAGGACTAACGGTACAGTTTACATCGTTCTATTACGTTCCGAAACATACCAAAGCGCGCAAACAAGTCAAAATCACTAAATAAAAAAAAACGAAAATCGAAGCCGGAATGAATAGTGCAGGACACGTCAGAATCCGGCCGGAATCTGGCCGGATACAAGGCCGAGAGCAATCCAAAATTTTTCCAAAATCCTTCCTAATCCGGCCGGCAATCCGGCCAGTTTCTGGCCGGATTCCTGGCCGGATTCGATCCTGTTCATTCCCGCCAAATTTTTTCCTTCTCCGTTTGAAATGCGTCTAGATCCGAAATCCATCCAATCATCAACCAAACATATATATACATTGAAATTCAACTTTTACAACCATAGTGGCATGCCAAAAACCATTTATCATGAATATACATACTCGGTTTGCCAATCAAAGAAAATGAACCCAATACACAATAGGGTTTCATTCAACAAGCTAAACAAAAGCCATTTACACTAGCTCAACTTGGCAATCGACTATCCAAATCAGTCCCAAAAGTAATTATATCCCTGTAAGGAAAATAAATGGAACGGGATGAGCTAAAGCCCAATGAGTTACTACCACATAAGCAGTAAAGATCACATAAGCATAATCTTTCATTTCAAGTACACACTTAAGAAGTAAACAAGTCGGTAAAAGGATACGGATGGCTCTCAAGAGCCCGTTTCCACGCTTACATTCTTGATCCAATCTCATTGACCCTCCATCAATGTTTAAGAATACCCGACCGTAGATCTCACTTCACTCCATTCCTTCCACCAAACATACCCCAACCGGGCCCGCACTCCAATTCAGTAGCTTTTGGTAATACTCGAGTATACCGGAACCAAGAGTCTCATTACTACAAGGTTCCTCAGTACAGTCCCCGTGGTATGTCACTTATCACGACCAAGCCCTTGCCGGCTCGATCCAAATGACCACCAAACGGGGTTGAGCTCAGTAATACAGTGAGGTCGTTGGACATCGTCCAAACAACACCAAATCAGTTTTCCAAGATTGCAATTCAATAACTCATATAGCCAGTGCAGTATTTCAGTATAACAGTAAGCAGTCATGAATGAAATCACAAGGGGTGAGGGCGGTCAAGTACACCCTCACCTCAATCACTTCCAATAACCAATTAAGCCTTCAAGGCATCAAATACACATAGAGCAAAGCCATATTATAACAAGTAAGTGAGTAGTATACTCACCAAGTGAGAAAATGGTGTTTCATACACCGAGGTCACCAAGACGTCGTGAGCTACCGTCACGCCCTAGAATCACGCAACAAATGCAATGAGACTCGATAACGAGTCGTATAGCAATGCTGAACACAACCCCAATAGGGTTTCATATGCATGTACAAGCATAATAGCAAACCAGAAATTAAGAAAGGGCTTGAACTTAAGCCTTCATAGGAAAACCGGTTTTGACGTCACAATGCGGTAATGGTACAACTCTCACTACAATTATCGGTTGGGGGTGTAAGACCCACCGTTTCGAAGCTATGGAACAGGGCTACAATAATGTAGAAGACCACTCAATCCAGTTCCTAACACAACTTAGTCAAAAGTGCCAAATACTAAACCAGAATCACCAAAACAGGTTTGCAAAACACAGAAAACTGTAATCGGTATATCTCAGTCCATACAAGTCCAAATGCCGAAATTCCAAAGGCATATGTTAGCTAAGACCTTCAGTTACATTTCATCAGAAGACACCAACTTCAAAATCCAAACCAATTCCAGTCAAAAGGGCCAATTACTAACGCAGTTTTCGCATTCTGATCAAAACAGAACAGCTACAGTAAAAACGGCATAACTCACTCTACACTCATCCAAATGACCTGAAATTTTACAGGCACCTCAAACACATCAATACCTACAACTTTCAGGTTTTGAGCAAAGTCTAATTCGGCCTCTAACCCAGTGATCTAAAACCAGACAGAATTGGGATTTTATGAACCCTAACTTTCCATTTTTCACACCAAATCCAAAATTGATTGCATTTAACCACAATTCACACTCACTAGAGTCATTTCCAACCATTACAATTCATCATACAAGCCCCCAACATCAAGATCATATTAAACCAGAAAAATTCCCAATAAAATAAAAACTTCACCAAAACAAGCCAAATCAAGAGATAAATCACATTTTCAAACACTCAAGCCACTTCTAAGCATCATATAACCATTATTAGAGGTAGTAGGGTGTTCAAGCAACACTTACCAAGAAATCAAGAGAGAGAGGGATTGTGGACACCTTTGCTCTTCAAACAAACTTCACTACAACCCTTACTAGCACTAGAAGGTAAGGTTTTATGGAGTGAAATCTAACTAAACACTTGATTTGGTGGATTTTGGACCAATTGGAAGCTTGAAGTTGATGAAGTTTCTTCTTTCTTCTTGCTAGAAGGGCCGGCCAACACAAGGTAAGAAAATGGTGTTTTTTTGTGAATTTTTGGAATATTTACTTAAGTGGTCAAAAGTCAAAAAAATTGTCAAAAGGTGAATAGTGTTTCTTAAGTCACAACCAACCATATTGTGACACTTGTCACAATCATTAATGCATTCTTATCTTTCTTTTTCCCTCTCACATCAATCACTTCACACATTCCACTTATCTCTTAACACCCGATAAATTTTACACAGTATCCGAAACTTAACCTTATTGGCCGAATTTTTCCGAACTTTTCGCACTAGTGGGTCCCACGTCCGATATACGTTCTTAATTTCTCAAAATCCATTCGATACTAGAAAAATCATCTAAAAACTATAATTGCTCATAAAATCCACCAGGTAAATATTTCTAAGCCAGAAAATGCAAAAATTATGCAATTAAGGGAACTAAAACCCTAGGAAAATATTAGGGTTTTTACGGGTTCTCACACTCTCTCCCCCTTAAAAGAATTTCGTCCTCGAAATTCCTTATCATTGATTACTCCGGGATTAAATTGAGCACTATACTTAGCCAACAGACCGGTATCCCTTCACTGGCCAGGTTTAGTAAATTATTACCTTCCACGTCCTCTAAGGGGTCAAAGACTTGATGTTGTTCTAAGGAGTACACCCGAGAAGACACGTTCGATCCATCCTTGTCCCCCTTCGACTGGTCAGGGTGGGTCGTGGTTGGTGGCAGAGTCCCTTGCCTCTCGCGCAGGCGAGCTGGACAGTTAGCAATTTGATGTTCGGCACTCCCACAGAGCAAGCATTTTCCTCCTTTCCTCCAGCAATTGTCCTCCGAGTGGTTTAATTTTCCGCAATACCCGCAGGGTCCGCGTGCTGTAGAAGCTGAGCCTCCTCTTGACGGCCTCTCTGGTGACATTTCCGGCATCCTCACTCCTCCCGTTCCCCGCCCAAATTTGGGAGGGATACTTTCATCCTCCAGTCCCGAATTGTTTCCAGGAAATCCTCTCTTTTTCGCCTGAAAGTTTTTCACCTGGAGCCTAGCATTCTCTACCCATTGTGCCTTTTCCACTGGTTCACTGAAGGCGTTAATTTGGGCTGCCGCGAGGTCCTTCTGAATTTCTACGTTCAGGCCCTGGACAAATCGCCGTATTTTTCGTTGCTCGGTCAAGATCAACTCAGGCGCAAACTTGGATAAACGGGTAAATTGACTCTCATATTCCGCCACAGTTTGAGCCCCTTGGCGGAGCCTAATGAACTCGTCCTCCTTCCTCTCCTGGACTAGAGGAGGGAAAAATTTTGCATTAAATTCTCGGATGAAGTTCACCCAAGTCCTCGGCGTCTGCTCCCGTTCCCATTTCTGCCTAATTACATTCCACCAGGAACGGACCGCTCCCTCAAGTTGAAACACGGCGAAAGTCACCTGCCGTTCATCGGGGTAGTGTAGGGCTGCAAATATGTCAACCATCTTTTCAAGCCATCTCTCAGCAACGTCCGGGTCAGGTTCCCCAACAAACTTCGGCGGGGCAAACTTTTGGAAACGTTCGAGAGCTCTATCTTCGCTCTCGACATGGTTACCAGGGTTTCCAGGGTTAGGGTTTGGGTTTTGGCCCTGTTGTTGCACTACTTGTGCGAGTAGGTTTGTCATTTGCTGCATAGCAGCAGCTATCTGCAAATTGGGGTCTATTTGAGGTGCAGGATCGGTTCCAGTAGAGGTTTCCCCCGTTCCCCTAACCGGTGTAGGTTGTCTAGTTCTGCGTCCACGGCCTCGACCACTCCGAGTGCCTTCCATCAATCTAAGTCAATCTAGGTCACCAAATAAATATACTGTTAAAGGGCACCTAACCCTCCTTTCCGTAGTACCAGACAGGAACAATGAAACAAGAATAAACAACTCAAACATTTACTGTGAAGAGCATTTAAACACATAACACGTATACATAGATCACATAACCAGGTTAAGCAATCATACGGAACAGTCAGTCAAGTACATATGAAGTCATTGCATGAAACAATAGGGTCTTCCAAAAGTACTATAGACACCTAGGTCACAAGTACAAAAGGACTCACGAAAAGCTTTTCCCCTTCTAGGGCTTCGTCCAAATATTTATATCTTAATCAAGGTCGATCACGCTTAACCACCCGAACAAACCACACGAAGTTCCATAGAATCGCCTTTCTAGTTCACCAAATCCTTTCTAACCTAGGCCTTCATATCTTTCGTATCCGGGCGCGAGAATCTCGTCTAAGATAATTCACATCTCGAGCCGGCCGGTCCCAAGAGTAAACCATCCTTATTAAAGATTCCTACCCGACATACACACCTAACTTCCTCGAGTCCCATGATAATGATTCGTACACTTATTACATGCCCGGTTCATAACTTATGCTCAAACGAGCACTTAGACATATTCACGAATTTAGGACCACAACACCACTTGGCCCAGTCTCACTCCGCGCAGAGACCACGCGACGTGGCTCTGATACCACTTGTGACAGCCCCACCTTCCCCTAAGGCGAACCAAAGGGGTTAGCGGACTGCCTGCCCAACTCTCGCCAGGACTAACGGTACAGTTTACATCGTTCTATTACGTTCCGAAACATACCAAAGCGCGCAAACAAGTCAAAATCACTAAATAAAAAAAAACGAAAATCGAAGCCGGAATGAATAGTGCAGGACACGTCAGAATCCGGCCGGAATCTGGCCGGATACAAGGCCGAGAGCAATCCAAAATTTTTCCAAAATCCTTCCTAATCCGGCCGGCAATCCGGCCAGTTTCTGGCCGGATTCCTGGCCGGATTCGATCCTGTTCATTCCCGCCAAATTTTTTCCTTCTCCGTTTGAAATGCGTCTAGATCCGAAATCCATCCAATCATCAACCAAACATATATATACATTGAAATTCAACTTTTACAACCATAGTGGCATGCCAAAAACCATTTATCATGAATATACATACTCGGTTTGCCAATCAAAGAAAATGAACCCAATACACAATAGGGTTTCATTCAACAAGCTAAACAAAAGCCATTTACACTAGCTCAACTTGGCAATCGACTATCCAAATCAGTCCCAAAAGTAATTATATCCCTGTAAGGAAAATAAATGGAACGGGATGAGCTAAAGCCCAATGAGTTACTACCACATAAGCAGTAAAGATCACATAAGCATAATCTTTCATTTCAAGTACACACTTAAGAAGTAAACAAGTCGGTAAAAGGATACGGATGGCTCTCAAGAGCCCGTTTCCACGCTTACATTCTTGATCCAATCTCATTGACCCTCCATCAATGTTTAAGAATACCCGACCGTAGATCTCACTTCACTCCATTCCTTCCACCAAACATACCCCAACCGAGCCCGCACTCCAATTCAGTAGCTTTTGGTAATACTCGAGTATACCGGAACCAAGAGTCTCATTACTACAAGGTTCCTCAGTACAGTCCCCGTGGTATGTCACTTATCACGACCAAGCCCTTGCCGGCTCGATCCAAATGACCACCAAACGGGGTTGAGCTCAGTAATACAGTGAGGTCGTTGGACATCGTCCAAACAACACCAAATCAGTTTTCCAAGATTGCAATTCAATAACTCATATAGCCAGTGCAGTATTTCAGTATAACAGTAAGCAGTCATGAATGAAATCACAAGGGGTGAGGGCGGTCAAGTACACCCTCACCTCAATCACTTCCAATAACCAATTAAGCCTTCAAGGCATCAAATACACATAGAGCAAAGCCATATTATAACAAGTAAGTGAGTAGTATACTCACCAAGTGAGAAAATGGTGTTTCATACACCGAGGTCACCAAGACGTCGTGAGCTACCGTCACGCCCTAGAATCACGCAACAAATGCAATGAGACTCGATAACGAGTCGTATAGCAATGCTGAACACAACCCCAATAGGGTTTCATATGCATGTACAAGCATAATAGCAAACCAGAAATTAAGAAAGGGCTTGAACTTAAGCCTTCATAGGAAAACCGGTTTTGACGTCACAATGCGGTAATGGTACAACTCTCACTACAATTATCGGTTGGGGGTGTAAGACCCACCGTTTCGAAGCTATGGAACAGGGCTACAATAATGTAGAAGACCACTCAATCCAGTTCCTAACACAACTTAGTCAAAAGTGCCAAATACTAAACCAGAATCACCAAAACAGGTTTGCAAAACACAGAAAACTGTAATCGGTATATCTCAGTCCATACAAGTCCAAATGCCGAAATTCCAAAGGCATATGTTAGCTAAGACCTTCAGCTACATTTCATCAGAAGACACCAACTTCAAAATCCAAACCAATTCCAGTCAAAAGGGCCAATTACTAACGCAGTTTTCGCATTCTGATCAAAACAGAACAGCTACAGTAAAAACGGCATAACTCACTCTACACTCATCCAAATGACCTGAAATTTTACAGGCACCTCAAACACATCAATACCTACAACTTTCATGTTTTGAGCAAAGTCTAATTCGGCATCTAACACAGTGATCTAAAACCAGACAGAATTGGGATTTTATGAACCCTAACTTTCCATTTTTCACACCAAATCCAAAATTGATTGCATTTAACCACAATTCACACTCACTAGAGTCATTTCCAACCATTACAATTCATCATACAAGCCCCCAACATCAAGATCATATTAAACCAGAAAAATTCCCAATAAAATAAAAACTTCACCAAAACAAGCCAAATCAAGAGATAAATCACATTTTCAAACACTCAAGCCACTTCTAAGCATCATATAACCATTATTAGAGGTAGTAGGGTGTTCAAGCAACACTTACCAAGAAATCAAGAGAGAGAGGGATTGTGGACACCTTTGCTCTTCAAACAAACTTCACTACAACCCTTACTAGCACTAGAAGGTAAGGTTTTATGGAGTGAAATCTAACTAAACACTTGATTTGGTGGATTTTGGACCAATTGGAAGCTTGAAGTTGATGAAGTTTCTTCTTTCTTCTTGCTAGAAGGGCCGGCCAACACAAGGTAAGAAAATGGTGTTTTTTTGTGAATTTTTGGAATATTTACTTAAGTGGTCAAAAGTCAAAAAAATTGTCAAAAGGTGAATAGTGTTTCTTAAGTCACAACCAACCATATTGTGACACTTGTCACAATCATTAATGCATTCTTATCTTTCTTTTTCCCTCTCACATCAATCACTTCACACATTCCACTTATCTCTTAACACCCGATAAATTTTACACAGTATCCGAAACTTAACCTTATTGGCCGAATTTTTCCGAACTTTTCGCACTAGTGGGTCCCACGTCCGATATACGTTCTTAATTTCTCAAAATCCATTCGATACTAGAAAAATCATCTAAAAACTATAATTGCTCATAAAATCCACCAGGTAAATATTTCTAAGCCAGAAAATGCAAAAATTATGCAATTAAGGGAACTAAAACCCTAGGAAAATATTAGGGTTTTTACGGGTTCTCACACTCTCTCCCCCTTAAAAGAATTTCGTCCTCGAAATTCCTTATCATTGATTACTCCGGGATTAAATTGAGCACTATACTTAGCCAACAGACCGGTATCCCTTCACTGGCCAGGTTTAGTAAATTATTACCTTCCACGTCCTCTAAGGGGTCAAAGACTTGATGTTGTTCTAAGGAGTACACCCGAGAAGACACGTTCGATCCATCCTTGTCCCCCTTCGACTGGTCAGGGTGGGTCGTGGTTGGTGGCAGAGTCCCTTGCCTCTCGCGCAGGCGAGCTGGACAGTTAGCAATTTGATGTTCGGCACTCCCACAGAGCAAGCATTTTCCTCCTTTCCTCCAGCAATTGTCCTCCGAGTGGTTTAATTTTCCGCAATACCCGCAGGGTCCGCGTGCTGTAGAAGCTGAGCCTCCTCTTGACGGCCTCTCTGGTGACATTTCCGGCATCCTCACTCCTCCCGTTCCCCGCCCAAATTTGGGAGGGATACTTTCATCCTCCAGTCCCGAATTGTTTCCAGGAAATCCTCTCTTTTTCGCCTGAAAGTTTTTCACCTGGAGCCTAGCATTCTCTACCCATTGTGCCTTTTCCACTGGTTCACTGAAGGCGTTAATTTGGGCTGCCGCGAGGTCCTTCTGAATTTCTACGTTCAGGCCCTGGACAAATCGCCGTATTTTTCGTTGCTCGGTCAAGATCAACTCAGGCGCAAACTTGGATAAACGGGTAAATTGACTCTCATATTCCGCCACAGTTTGAGCCCCTTGGCGGAGCCTAATGAACTCGTCCTCCTTCCTCTCCTGGACTAGAGGAGGGAAAAATTTTGCATTAAATTCTCGGATGAAGTTCACCCAAGTCCTCGGCGTCTGCTCCCGTTCCCATTTCTGCCTAATTACATTCCACCAGGAACGGACCGCTCCCTCAAGTTGAAACACGGCGAAAGTCACCTGCCGTTCATCGGGGTAGTGTAGGGCTGCAAATATGTCAACCATCTTTTCAAGCCATCTCTCAGCAACGTCCGGGTCAGGTTCCCCAACAAACTTCGGCGGGGCAAACTTTTGGAAACGTTCGAGAGCTCTATCTTCGCTCTCGACATGGTTACCAGGGTTTCCAGGGTTAGGGTTTGGGTTTTGGCCCTGTTGTTGCACTACTTGTGCGAGTAGGTTTGTCATTTGCTGCATAGCAGCAGCTATCTGCAAATTGGGGTCTATTTGAGGTGCAGGATCGGTTCCAGTAGAGGTTTCCCCCGTTCCCCTAACCGGTGTAGGTTGTCTAGTTCTGCGTCCACGGCCTCGACCACTCCGAGTGCCTTCCATCAATCTAAGTCAATCTAGGTCACCAAATAAATATACTGTTAAAGGGCACCTAACCCTCCTTTCCGTAGTACCAGACAGGAACAATGAAACAAGAATAAACAACTCAAACATTTACTGTGAAGAGCATTTAAACACATAACACGTATACATAGATCACATAACCAGGTTAAGCAATCATACGGAACAGTCAGTCAAGTACATATGAAGTCATTGCATGAAACAATAGGGTCTTCCAAAAGTACTATAGACACCTAGGTCACAAGTACAAAAGGACTCACGAAAAGCTTTTCCCCTTCTAGGGCTTCGTCCAAATATTTATATCTTAATCAAGGTCGATCACGCTTAACCACCCGAACAAACCACACGAAGTTCCATAGAATCGCCTTTCTAGTTCACCAAATCCTTTCTAACCTAGGCCTTCATATCTTTCGTATCCGGGCGCGAGAATCTCGTCTAAGATAATTCACATCTCGAGCCGGCCGGTCCCAAGAGTAAACCATCCTTATTAAAGATTCCTACCCGACATACACACCTAACTTCCTCGAGTCCCATGATAATGATTCGTACACTTATTACATGCCCGGTTCATAACTTATGCTCAAACGAGCACTTAGACATATTCACGAATTTAGGACCACAACACCACTTGGCCCAGTCTCACTCCGCGCAGAGACCACGCGACGTGGCTCTGATACCACTTGTGACAGCCCCACCTTCCCCTAAGGCGAACCAAAGGGGTTAGCGGACTGCCTGCCCAACTCTCGCCAGGACTAACGGTACAGTTTACATCGTTCTATTACGTTCCGAAACATACCAAAGCGCGCAAACAAGTCAAAATCACTAAATAAAAAAAAACGAAAATCGAAGCCGGAATGAATAGTGCAGGACACGTCAGAATCCGGCCGGAATCTGGCCGGATTTCCGGCCGGATTCTCGGCCGGATACAAGGCCGAGAGCAATCCAAAATTTTTCCAAAATCCTTCCTAATCCGGCCGGCAATCCGGCCAGTTTCTGGCCGGATTCCTGGCCGGATTCGATCCTGTTCATTCCCGCCAAATTTTTTCCTTCTCCGTTTGAAATGCGTCTAGATCCGAAATCCATCCAATCATCAACCAAACATATATATACATTGAAATTCAACTTTTACAACCATAGTGGCATGCCAAAAACCATTTATCATGAATATACATACTCGGTTTGCCAATCAAAGAAAATGAACCCAATACACAATAGGGTTTCATTCAACAAGCTAAACAAAAGCCATTTACACTAGCTCAACTTGGCAATCGACTATCCAAATCAGTCCCAAAAGTAATTATATCCCTGTAAGGAAAATAAATGGAACGGGATGAGCTAAAGCCCAATGAGTTACTACCACATAAGCAGTAAAGATCACATAAGCATAATCTTTCATTTCAAGTACACACTTAAGAAGTAAACAAGTCGGTAAAAGGATACGGATGGCTCTCAAGAGCCCGTTTCCACGCTTACATTCTTGATCCAATCTCATTGACCCTCCATCAATGTTTAAGAATACCCGACCGTAGATCTCACTTCACTCCATTCCTTCCACCAAACATACCCCAACCGAGCCCGCACTCCAATTCAGTAGCTTTTGGTAATACTCGAGTATACCGGAACCAAGAGTCTCATTACTACAAGGTTCCTCAGTACAGTCCCCGTGGTATGTCACTTATCACGACCAAGCCCTTGCCGGCTCGATCCAAATGACCACCAAACGGGGTTGAGCTCAGTAATACAGTGAGGTCGTTGGACATCGTCCAAACAACACCAAATCAGTTTTCCAAGATTGCAATTCAATAACTCATATAGCCAGTGCAGTATTTCAGTATAACAGTAAGCAGTCATGAATGAAATCACAAGGGGTGAGGGCGGTCAAGTACACCCTCACCTCAATCACTTCCAATAACCAATTAAGCCTTCAAGGCATCAAATACACATAGAGCAAAGCCATATTATAACAAGTAAGTGAGTAGTATACTCACCAAGTGAGAAAATGGTGTTTCATACACCGAGGTCACCAAGACGTCGTGAGCTACCGTCACGCCCTAGAATCACGCAACAAATGCAATGAGACTCGATAACGAGTCGTATAGCAATGCTGAACACAACCCCAATAGGGTTTCATATGCATGTACAAGCATAATAGCAAACCAGAAATTAAGAAAGGGCTTGAACTTAAGCCTTCATAGGAAAACCGGTTTTGACGTCACAATGCGGTAATGGTACAACTCTCACTACAATTATCGGTTGGGGGTGTAAGACCCACCGTTTCGAAGCTATGGAACAGGGCTACAATAATGTAGAAGACCACTCAATCCAGTTCCTAACACAACTTAGTCAAAAGTGCCAAATACTAAACCAGAATCACCAAAACAGGTTTGCAAAACACAGAAAACTGTAATCGGTATATCTCAGTCCATACAAGTCCAAATGCCGAAATTCCAAAGGCATATGTTAGCTAAGACCTTCAGCTACATTTCATCAGAAGACACCAACTTCAAAATCCAAACCAATTCCAGTCAAAAGGGCCAATTACTAACGCAGTTTTCGCATTCTGATCAAAACAGAACAGCTACAGTAAAAACGGCATAACTCACTCTACACTCATCCAAATGACCTGAAATTTTACAGGCACCTCAAACACATCAATACCTACAACTTTCATGTTTTGAGCAAAGTCTAATTCGGCATCTAACACAGTGATCTAAAACCAGACAGAATTGGGATTTTATGAACCCTAACTTTCCATTTTTCACACCAAATCCAAAATTGATTGCATTTAACCACAATTCACACTCACTAGAGTCATTTCCAACCATTACAATTCATCATACAAGCCCCCAACATCAAGATCATATTAAACCAGAAAAATTCCCAATAAAATAAAAACTTCACCAAAACAAGCCAAATCAAGAGATAAATCACATTTTCAAACACTCAAGCCACTTCTAAGCATCATATAACCATTATTAGAGGTAGTAGGGTGTTCAAGCAACACTTACCAAGAAATCAAGAGAGAGAGGGATTGTGGACACCTTTGCTCTTCAAACAAACTTCACTACAACCCTTACTAGCACTAGAAGGTAAGGTTTTATGGAGTGAAATCTAACTAAACACTTGATTTGGTGGATTTTGGACCAATTGGAAGCTTGAAGTTGATGAAGTTTCTTCTTTCTTCTTGCTAGAAGGGCCGGCCAACACAAGGTAAGAAAATGGTGTTTTTTTGTGAATTTTTGGAATATTTACTTAAGTGGTCAAAAGTCAAAAAAATTGTCAAAAGGTGAATAGTGTTTCTTAAGTCACAACCAACCATATTGTGACACTTGTCACAATCATTAATGCATTCTTATCTTTCTTTTTCCCTCTCACATCAATCACTTCACACATTCCACTTATCTCTTAACACCCGATAAATTTTACACAGTATCCGAAACTTAACCTTATTGGCCGAATTTTTCCGAACTTTTCGCACTAGTGGGTCCCACGTCCGATATACGTTCTTAATTTCTCAAAATCCATTCGATACTAGAAAAATCATCTAAAAACTATAATTGCTCATAAAATCCACCAGGTAAATATTTCTAAGCCAGAAAATGCAAAAATTATGCAATTAAGGGAACTAAAACCCTAGGAAAATATTTGGGTTTTTACGGGTTCTCACACTCTCTCCCCATTAAAAGAATTTCGTCCTCGAAATTCCTTATCATTGATTACTCCGGGATTAAATTGAGCACTATACTTAGCCAACAGACCGGTATCCCTTCACTGGCCAGGTTTAGTAAATTATTACCTTCCACGTCCTCTAAGGGGTCAAAGACTTGATGTTGTTCTAAGGAGTACACCCGAGAAGACACGTTCGATCCATCCTTGTCCCCCTTCGACTGGTCAGGGTGGGTCGTGGTTGGTGGCAGAGTCCCTTGCCTCTCGCGCAGGCGAGCTGGACAGTTAGCAATTTGATGTTCGGCACTCCCACAGAGCAAGCATTTTCCTCCTTTCCTCCAGCAATTGTCCTCCGAGTGGTTTAATTTTCCGCAATACCCGCAGGGTCCGCGTGCTGTAGAAGCTGAGCCTCCTCTTGACGGCCTCTCTGGTGACATTTCCGGCATCCTCACTCCTCCCGTTCCCCGCCCAAATTTGGGAGGGATACTTTCATCCTCCAGTCCCGAATTGTTTCCAGGAAATCCTCTCTTTTTCGCCTGAAAGTTTTTCACCTGGAGCCTAGCATTCTCTACCCATTGTGCCTTTTCCACTGGTTCACTGAAGGCGTTAATTTGGGCTGCCGCGAGGTCCTTCTGAATTTCTACGTTCAGGCCCTGGACAAATCGCCGTATTCTTCGTTGCTCGGTCAAGATCAACTCAGGCGCAAACTTGGATAAACGGGTAAATTGACTCTCATATTCCGCCACAGTTTGAGCCCCTTGGCGGAGCCTAATGAACTCGTCCTCCTTCCTCTCCTGGACTAGAGGAGGGAAAAATTTTGCATTAAATTCTCGGATGAAGTTCACCCAAGTCCTCGGCGTCTGCTCCCGTTCCCATTTCTGCCTAATTACATTCCACCAGGAACGGACCGCTCCCTCAAGTTGAAACACGGCGAAAGTCACCTGCCGTTCATCGGGGTAGTGTAGGGCTGCAAATATGTCAACCATCTTTTCAAGCCATCTCTCAGCAACGTCCGGGTCAGGTTCCCCAACAAACTTCGGCGGGGCAAACTTTTGGAAACGTTCGAGAGCTCTATCTTCGCTCTCGACATGGTTACCAGGGTTTCCAGGGTTAGGGTTTGGGTTTTGGCCCTGTTGTTGCACTACTTGTGCGAGTAGGTTTGTCATTTGCTGCATAGCAGCAGCTATCTGCAAATTGGGGTCTATTTGAGGTGCAGGATCGGTTCCAGTAGAGGTTTCCCCCGTTCCCCTAACCGGTGTAGGTTGTCTAGTTCTGCGTCCACGGCCTCGACCACTCCGAGTGCCTTCCATCAATCTAAGTCAATCTAGGTCACCAAATAAATATACTGTTAAAGGGCACCTAACCCTCCTTTCCGTAGTACCAGACAGGAACAATGAAACAAGAATAAACAACTCAAACATTTACTGTGAAGAGCATTTAAACACATAACACGTATACATAGATCACATAACCAGGTTAAGCAATCATACGGAACAGTCAGTCAAGTACATATGAAGTCATTGCATGAAACAATAGGGTCTTCCAAAAGTACTATAGACACCTAGGTCACAAGTACAAAAGGACTCACGAAAAGCTTTTCCCCTTCTAGGGCTTCGTCCAAATATTTATATCTTAATCAAGGTCGATCACGCTTAACCACCCGAACAAACCACACGAAGTTCCATAGAATCGCCTTTCTAGTTCACCAAATCCTTTCTAACCTAGGCCTTCATATCTTTCGTATCCGGGCGCGAGAATCTCGTCTAAGATAATTCACATCTCGAGCCGGCCGGTCCCAAGAGTAAACCATCCTTATTAAAGATTCCTACCCGACATACACACCTAACTTCCTCGAGTCCCATGATAATGATTCGTACACTTATTACATGCCCGGTTCATAACTTATGCTCAAACGAGCACTTAGACATATTCACGAATTTAGGACCACAACACCACTTGGCCCAGTCTCACTCCGCGCAGAGACCACGCGACGTGGCTCTGATACCACTTGTGACAGCCCCACCTTCCCCTAAGGCGAACCAAAGGGGTTAGCGGACTGCCTGCCCAACTCTCGCCAGGACTAACGGTACAGTTTACATCGTTCTATTACGTTCCGAAACATACCAAAGCGCGCAAACAAGTCAAAATCACTAAATAAAAAAAAACGAAAATCGAAGCCGGAATGAATAGTGCAGGACACGTCAGAATCCGGCCGGAATCTGGCCGGATTTCCGGCCGGATTCTCGGCCGGATACAAGGCCGAGAGCAATCCAAAATTTTTCCAAAATCCTTCCTAATCCGGCCGGCAATCCGGCCAGTTTCTGGCCGGATTCCTGGCCGGATTCGATCCTGTTCATTCCCGCCAAATTTTTTCCTTCTCCGTTTGAAATGCGTCTAGATCCGAAATCCATCCAATCATCAACCAAACATATATATACATTGAAATTCAACTTTTACAACCATAGTGGCATGCCAAAAACCATTTATCATGAATATACATACTCGGTTTGCCAATCAAAGAAAATGAACCCAATACACAATAGGGTTTCATTCAACAAGCTAAACAAAAGCCATTTACACTAGCTCAACTTGGCAATCGACTATCCAAATCAGTCCCAAAAGTAATTATATCCCTGTAAGGAAAATAAATGGAACGGGATGAGCTAAAGCCCAATGAGTTACTACCACATAAGCAGTAAAGATCACATAAGCATAATCTTTCATTTCAAGTACACACTTAAGAAGTAAACAAGTCGGTAAAAGGATACGGATGGCTCTCAAGAGCCCGTTTCCACGCTTACATTCTTGATCCAATCTCATTGACCCTCCATCAATGTTTAAGAATACCCGACCGTAGATCTCACTTCACTCCATTCCTTCCACCAAACATACCCCAACCGAGCCCGCACTCCAATTCAGTAGCTTTTGGTAATACTCGAGTATACCGGAACCAAGAGTCTCATTACTACAAGGTTCCTCAGTACAGTCCCCGTGGTATGTCACTTATCACGACCAAGCCCTTGCCGGCTCGATCCAAATGACCACCAAACGGGGTTGAGCTCAGTAATACAGTGAGGTCGTTGGACATCGTCCAAACAACACCAAATCAGTTTTCCAAGATTGCAATTCAATAACTCATATAGCCAGTGCAGTATTTCAGTATAACAGTAAGCAGTCATGAATGAAATCACAAGGGGTGAGGGCGGTCAAGTACACCCTCACCTCAATCACTTCCAATAACCAATTAAGCCTTCAAGGCATCAAATACACATAGAGCAAAGCCATATTATAACAAGTAAGTGAGTAGTATACTCACCAAGTGAGAAAATGGTGTTTCATACACCGAGGTCACCAAGACGTCGTGAGCTACCGTCACGCCCTAGAATCACGCAACAAATGCAATGAGACTCGATAACGAGTCGTATAGCAATGCTGAACACAACCCCAATAGGGTTTCATATGCATGTACAAGCATAATAGCAAACCAGAAATTAAGAAAGGGCTTGAACTTAAGCCTTCATAGGAAAACCGGTTTTGACGTCACAATGCGGTAATGGTACAACTCTCACTACAATTATCGGTTGGGGGTGTAAGACCCACCGTTTCGAAGCTATGGAACAGGGCTACAATAATGTAGAAGACCACTCAATCCAGTTCCTAACACAACTTAGTCAAAAGTGCCAAATACTAAACCAGAATCACCAAAACAGGTTTGCAAAACACAGAAAACTGTAATCGGTATATCTCAGTCCATACAAGTCCAAATGCCGAAATTCCAAAGGCATATGTTAGCTAAGACCTTCAGCTACATTTCATCAGAAGACACCAACTTCAAAATCCAAACCAATTCCAGTCAAAAGGGCCAATTACTAACGCAGTTTTCGCATTCTGATCAAAACAGAACAGCTACAGTAAAAACGGCATAACTCACTCTACACTCATCCAAATGACCTGAAATTTTACAGGCACCTCAAACACATCAATACCTACAACTTTCATGTTTTGAGCAAAGTCTAATTCGGCCTCTAACCCAGTGATCTAAAACCAGACAGAATTGGGATTTTATGAACCCTAACTTTCCATTTTTCACACCAAATCCAAAATTGATTGCATTTAACCACAATTCACACTCACTAGAGTCATTTCCAACCATTACAATTCATCATACAAGCCCCCAACATCAAGATCATATTAAACCAGAAAAATTCCCAATAAAATAAAAACTTCACCAAAACAAGCCAAATCAAGAGATAAATCACATTTTCAAACACTCAAGCCACTTCTAAGCATCATATAACCATTATTAGAGGTAGTAGGGTGTTCAAGCAACACTTACCAAGAAATCAAGAGAGAGAGGGATTGTGGACACCTTTGCTCTTCAAACAAACTTCACTACAACCCTTACTAGCACTAGAAGGTAAGGTTTTATGGAGTGAAATCTAACTAAACACTTGATTTGGTGGATTTTGGACCAATTGGAAGCTTGAAGTTGATGAAGTTTCTTCTTTCTTCTTGCTAGAAGGGCCGGCCAACACAAGGTAAGAAAATGGTGTTTTTTTGTGAATTTTTGGAATATTTACTTAAGTGGTCAAAAGTCAAAAAAATTGTCAAAAGGTGAATAGTGTTTCTTAAGTCACAACCAACCATATTGTGACACTTGTCACAATCATTAATGCATTCTTATCTTTCTTTTTCCCTCTCACATCAATCACTTCACACATTCCACTTATCTCTTAACACCCGATAAATTTTACACAGTATCCGAAACTTAACCTTATTGGCCGAATTTTTCCGAACTTTTCGCACTAGTGGGTCCCACGTCCGATATACGTTCTTAATTTCTCAAAATCCATTCGATACTAGAAAAATCATCTAAAAACTATAATTGCTCATAAAATCCACCAGGTAAATATTTCTAAGCCAGAAAATGCAAAAATTATGCAATTAAGGGAACTAAAACCCTAGGAAAATATTAGGGTTTTTACGGGTTCTCACACTCTCTCCCCCTTAAAAGAATTTCGTCCTCGAAATTCCTTATCATTGATTACTCCGGGATTAAATTGAGCACTATACTTAGCCAACAGACCGGTATCCCTTCACTGGCCAGGTTTAGTAAATTATTACCTTCCACGTCCTCTAAGGGGTCAAAGACTTGATGTTGTTCTAAGGAGTACACCCGAGAAGACACGTTCGATCCATCCTTGTCCCCCTTCGACTGGTCAGGGTGGGTCGTGGTTGGTGGCAGAGTCCCTTGCCTCTCGCGCAGGCGAGCTGGACAGTTAGCAATTTGATGTTCGGCACTCCCACAGAGCAAGCATTTTCCTCCTTTCCTCCAGCAATTGTCCTCCGAGTGGTTTAATTTTCCGCAATACCCGCAGGGTCCGCGTGCTGTAGAAGCTGAGCCTCCTCTTGACGGCCTCTCTGGTGACATTTCCGGCATCCTCACTCCTCCCGTTCCCCGCCCAAATTTGGGAGGGATACTTTCATCCTCCAGTCCCGAATTGTTTCCAGGAAATCCTCTCTTTTTCGCCTGAAAGTTTTTCACCTGGAGCCTAGCATTCTCTACCCATTGTGCCTTTTCCACTGGTTCACTGAAGGCGTTAATTTGGGCTGCCGCGAGGTCCTTCTGAATTTCTACGTTCAGGCCCTGGACAAATCGCCGTATTTTTCGTTGCTCGGTCAAGATCAACTCAGGCGCAAACTTGGATAAACGGGTAAATTGACTCTCATATTCCGCCACAGTTTGAGCCCCTTGGCGGAGCCTAATGAACTCGTCCTCCTTCCTCTCCTGGACTAGAGGAGGGAAAAATTTTGCATTAAATTCTCGGATGAAGTTCACCCAAGTCCTCGGCGTCTGCTCCCGTTCCCATTTCTGCCTAATTACATTCCACCAGGAACGGACCGCTCCCTCAAGTTGAAACACGGCGAAAGTCACCTGCCGTTCATCGGGGTAGTGTAGGGCTGCAAATATGTCAACCATCTTTTCAAGCCATCTCTCAGCAACGTCCGGGTCAGGTTCCCCAACAAACTTCGGCGGGGCAAACTTTTGGAAACGTTCGAGAGCTCTATCTTCGCTCTCGACATGGTTACCAGGGTTTCCAGGGTTAGGGTTTGGGTTTTGGCCCTGTTGTTGCACTACTTGTGCGAGTAGGTTTGTCATTTGCTGCATAGCAGCAGCTATCTGCAAATTGGGGTCTATTTGAGGTGCAGGATCGGTTCCAGTAGAGGTTTCCCCCGTTCCCCTAACCGGTGTAGGTTGTCTAGTTCTGCGTCCACGGCCTCGACCACTCCGAGTGCCTTCCATCAATCTAAGTCAATCTAGGTCACCAAATAAATATACTGTTAAAGGGCACCTAACCCTCCTTTCCGTAGTACCAGACAGGAACAATGAAACAAGAATAAACAACTCAAACATTTACTGTGAAGAGCATTTAAACACATAACACGTATACATAGATCACATAACCAGGTTAAGCAATCATACGGAACAGTCAGTCAAGTACATATGAAGTCATTGCATGAAACAATAGGGTCTTCCAAAAGTACTATAGACACCTAGGTCACAAGTACAAAAGGACTCACGAAAAGCTTTTCCCCTTCTAGGGCTTCGTCCAAATATTTATATCTTAATCAAGGTCGATCACGCTTAACCACCCGAACAAACCACACGAAGTTCCATAGAATCGCCTTTCTAGTTCACCAAATCCTTTCTAACCTAGGCCTTCATATCTTTCGTATCCGGGCGCGAGAATCTCGTCTAAGATAATTCACATCTCGAGCCGGCCGGTCCCAAGAGTAAACCATCCTTATTAAAGATTCCTACCCGACATACACACCTAACTTCCTCGAGTCCCATGATAATGATTCGTACACTTATTACATGCCCGGTTCATAACTTATGCTCAAACGAGCACTTAGACATATTCACGAATTTAGGACCACAACACCACTTGGCCCAGTCTCACTCCGCGCAGAGACCACGCGACGTGGCTCTGATACCACTTGTGACAGCCCCACCTTCCCCTAAGGCGAACCAAAGGGGTTAGCGGACTGCCTGCCCAACTCTCGCCAGGACTAACGGTACAGTTTACATCGTTCTATTACGTTCCGAAACATACCAAAGCGCGCAAACAAGTCAAAATCACTAAATAAAAAAAAACGAAAATCGAAGCCGGAATGAATAGTGCAGGACACGTCAGAATCCGGCCGGAATCTGGCCGGATACAAGGCCGAGAGCAATCCAAAATTTTTCCAAAATCCTTCCTAATCCGGCCGGCAATCCGGCCAGTTTCTGGCCGGATTCCTGGCCGGATTCGATCCTGTTCATTCCCGCCAAATTTTTTCCTTCTCCGTTTGAAATGCGTCTAGATCCGAAATCCATCCAATCATCAACCAAACATATATATACATTGAAATTCAACTTTTACAACCATAGTGGCATGCCAAAAACCATTTATCATGAATATACATACTCGGTTTGCCAATCAAAGAAAATGAACCCAATACACAATAGGGTTTCATTCAACAAGCTAAACAAAAGCCATTTACACTAGCTCAACTTGGCAATCGACTATCCAAATCAGTCCCAAAAGTAATTATATCCCTGTAAGGAAAATAAATGGAACGGGATGAGCTAAAGCCCAATGAGTTACTACCACATAAGCAGTAAAGATCACATAAGCATAATCTTTCATTTCAAGTACACACTTAAGAAGTAAACAAGTCGGTAAAAGGATACGGATGGCTCTCAAGAGCCCGTTTCCACGCTTACATTCTTGATCCAATCTCATTGACCCTCCATCAATGTTTAAGAATACCCGACCGTAGATCTCACTTCACTCCATTCCTTCCACCAAACATACCCCAACCGGGCCCGCACTCCAATTCAGTAGCTTTTGGTAATACTCGAGTATACCGGAACCAAGAGTCTCATTACTACAAGGTTCCTCAGTACAGTCCCCGTGGTATGTCACTTATCACGACCAAGCCCTTGCCGGCTCGATCCAAATGACCACCAAACGGGGTTGAGCTCAGTAATACAGTGAGGTCGTTGGACATCGTCCAAACAACACCAAATCAGTTTTCCAAGATTGCAATTCAATAACTCATATAGCCAGTGCAGTATTTCAGTATAACAGTAAGCAGTCATGAATGAAATCACAAGGGGTGAGGGCGGTCAAGTACACCCTCACCTCAATCACTTCCAATAACCAATTAAGCCTTCAAGGCATCAAATACACATAGAGCAAAGCCATATTATAACAAGTAAGTGAGTAGTATACTCACCAAGTGAGAAAATGGTGTTTCATACACCGAGGTCACCAAGACGTCGTGAGCTACCGTCACGCCCTAGAATCACGCAACAAATGCAATGAGACTCGATAACGAGTCGTATAGCAATGCTGAACACAACCCCAATAGGGTTTCATATGCATGTACAAGCATAATAGCAAACCAGAAATTAAGAAAGGGCTTGAACTTAAGCCTTCATAGGAAAACCGGTTTTGACGTCACAATGCGGTAATGGTACAACTCTCACTACAATTATCGGTTGGGGGTGTAAGACCCACCGTTTCGAAGCTATGGAACAGGGCTACAATAATGTAGAAGACCACTCAATCCAGTTCCTAACACAACTTAGTCAAAAGTGCCAAATACTAAACCAGAATCACCAAAACAGGTTTGCAAAACACAGAAAACTGTAATCGGTATATCTCAGTCCATACAAGTCCAAATGCCGAAATTCCAAAGGCATATGTTAGCTAAGACCTTCAGCTACATTTCATCAGAAGACACCAACTTCAAAATCCAAACCAATTCCAGTCAAAAGGGCCAATTACTAACGCAGTTTTCGCATTCTGATCAAAACAGAACAGCTACAGTAAAAACGGCATAACTCACTCTACACTCATCCAAATGACCTGAAATTTTACAGGCACCTCAAACACATCAATACCTACAACTTTCATGTTTTGAGCAAAGTCTAATTCGGCATCTAACACAGTGATCTAAAACCAGACAGAATTGGGATTTTATGAACCCTAACTTTCCATTTTTCACACCAAATCCAAAATTGATTGCATTTAACCACAATTCACACTCACTAGAGTCATTTCCAACCATTACAATTCATCATACAAGCCCCCAACATCAAGATCATATTAAACCAGAAAAATTCCCAATAAAATAAAAACTTCACCAAAACAAGCCAAATCAAGAGATAAATCACATTTTCAAACACTCAAGCCACTTCTAAGCATCATATAACCATTATTAGAGGTAGTAGGGTGTTCAAGCAACACTTACCAAGAAATCAAGAGAGAGAGGGATTGTGGACACCTTTGCTCTTCAAACAAACTTCACTACAACCCTTACTAGCACTAGAAGGTAAGGTTTTATGGAGTGAAATCTAACTAAACACTTGATTTGGTGGATTTTGGACCAATTGGAAGCTTGAAGTTGATGAAGTTTCTTCTTTCTTCTTGCTAGAAGGGCCGGCCAACACAAGGTAAGAAAATGGTGTTTTTTTGTGAATTTTTGGAATATTTACTTAAGTGGTCAAAAGTCAAAAAAATTGTCAAAAGGTGAATAGTGTTTCTTAAGTCACAACCAACCATATTGTGACACTTGTCACAATCATTAATGCATTCTTATCTTTCTTTTTCCCTCTCACATCAATCACTTCACACATTCCACTTATCTCTTAACACCCGATAAATTTTACACAGTATCCGAAACTTAACCTTATTGGCCGAATTTTTCCGAACTTTTCGCACTAGTGGGTCCCACGTCCGATATACGTTCTTAATTTCTCAAAATCCATTCGATACTAGAAAAATCATCTAAAAACTATAATTGCTCATAAAATCCACCAGGTAAATATTTCTAAGCCAGAAAATGCAAAAATTATGCAATTAAGGGAACTAAAACCCTAGGAAAATATTAGGGTTTTTACGGGTTCTCACACTCTCTCCCCCTTAAAAGAATTTCGTCCTCGAAATTCCTTATCATTGATTACTCCGGGATTAAATTGAGCACTATACTTAGCCAACAGACCGGTATCCCTTCACTGGCCAGGTTTAGTAAATTATTACCTTCCACGTCCTCTAAGGGGTCAAAGACTTGATGTTGTTCTAAGGAGTACACCCGAGAAGACACGTTCGATCCATCCTTGTCCCCCTTCGACTGGTCAGGGTGGGTCGTGGTTGGTGGCAGAGTCCCTTGCCTCTCGCGCAGGCGAGCTGGACAGTTAGCAATTTGATGTTCGGCACTCCCACAGAGCAAGCATTTTCCTCCTTTCCTCCAGCAATTGTCCTCCGAGTGGTTTAATTTTCCGCAATACCCGCAGGGTCCGCGTGCTGTAGAAGCTGAGCCTCCTCTTGACGGCCTCTCTGGTGACATTTCCGGCATCCTCACTCCTCCCGTTCCCCGCCCAAATTTGGGAGGGATACTTTCATCCTCCAGTCCCGAATTGTTTCCAGGAAATCCTCTCTTTTTCGCCTGAAAGTTTTTCACCTGGAGCCTAGCATTCTCTACCCATTGTGCCTTTTCCACTGGTTCACTGAAGGCGTTAATTTGGGCTGCCGCGAGGTCCTTCTGAATTTCTACGTTCAGGCCCTGGACAAATCGCCGTATTCTTCGTTGCTCGGTCAAGATCAACTCAGGCGCAAACTTGGATAAACGGGTAAATTGACTCTCATATTCCGCCACAGTTTGAGCCCCTTGGCGGAGCCTAATGAACTCGTCCTCCTTCCTCTCCTGGACTAGAGGAGGGAAAAATTTTGCATTAAATTCTCGGATGAAGTTCACCCAAGTCCTCGGCGTCTGCTCCCGTTCCCATTTCTGCCTAATTACATTCCACCAGGAACGGACCGCTCCCTCAAGTTGAAACACGGCGAAAGTCACCTGCCGTTCATCGGGGTAGTGTAGGGCTGCAAATATGTCAACCATCTTTTCAAGCCATCTCTCAGCAACGTCCGGGTCAGGTTCCCCAACAAACTTCGGCGGGGCAAACTTTTGGAAACGTTCGAGAGCTCTATCTTCGCTCTCGACATGGTTACCAGGGTTTCCAGGGTTAGGGTTTGGGTTTTGGCCCTGTTGTTGCACTACTTGTGCGAGTAGGTTTGTCATTTGCTGCATAGCAGCAGCTATCTGCAAATTGGGGTCTATTTGAGGTGCAGGATCGGTTCCAGTAGAGGTTTCCCCCGTTCCCCTAACCGGTGTAGGTTGTCTAGTTCTGCGTCCACGGCCTCGACCACTCCGAGTGCCTTCCATCAATCTAAGTCAATCTAGGTCACCAAATAAATATACTGTTAAAGGGCACCTAACCCTCCTTTCCGTAGTACCAGACAGGAACAATGAAACAAGAATAAACAACTCAAACATTTACTGTGAAGAGCATTTAAACACATAACACGTATACATAGATCACATAACCAGGTTAAGCAATCATACGGAACAGTCAGTCAAGTACATATGAAGTCATTGCATGAAACAATAGGGTCTTCCAAAAGTACTATAGACACCTAGGTCACAAGTACAAAAGGACTCACGAAAAGCTTTTCCCCTTCTAGGGCTTCGTCCAAATATTTATATCTTAATCAAGGTCGATCACGCTTAACCACCCGAACAAACCACACGAAGTTCCATAGAATCGCCTTTCTAGTTCACCAAATCCTTTCTAACCTAGGCCTTCATATCTTTCGTATCCGGGCGCGAGAATCTCGTCTAAGATAATTCACATCTCGAGCCGGCCGGTCCCAAGAGTAAACCATCCTTATTAAAGATTCCTACCCGACATACACACCTAACTTCCTCGAGTCCCATGATAATGATTCGTACACTTATTACATGCCCGGTTCATAACTTATGCTCAAACGAGCACTTAGACATATTCACGAATTTAGGACCACAACACCACTTGGCCCAGTCTCACTCCGCGCAGAGACCACGCGACGTGGCTCTGATACCACTTGTGACAGCCCCACCTTCCCCTAAGGCGAACCAAAGGGGTTAGCGGACTGCCTGCCCAACTCTCGCCAGGACTAACGGTACAGTTTACATCGTTCTATTACGTTCCGAAACATACCAAAGCGCGCAAACAAGTCAAAATCACTAAATAAAAAAAAACGAAAATCGAAGCCGGAATGAATAGTGCAGGACACGTCAGAATCCGGCCGGAATCTGGCCGGATTTCCGGCCGGATTCTCGGCCGGATACAAGGCCGAGAGCAATCCAAAATTTTTCCAAAATCCTTCCTAATCCGGCCGGCAATCCGGCCAGTTTCTGGCCGGATTCCTGGCCGGATTCGATCCTGTTCATTCCCGCCAAATTTTTTCCTTCTCCGTTTGAAATGCGTCTAGATCCGAAATCCATCCAATCATCAACCAAACATATATATACATTGAAATTCAACTTTTACAACCATAGTGGCATGCCAAAAACCATTTATCATGAATATACATACTCGGTTTGCCAATCAAAGAAAATGAACCCAATACACAATAGGGTTTCATTCAACAAGCTAAACAAAAGCCATTTACACTAGCTCAACTTGGCAATCGACTATCCAAATCAGTCCCAAAAGTAATTATATCCCTGTAAGGAAAATAAATGGAACGGGATGAGCTAAAGCCCAATGAGTTACTACCACATAAGCAGTAAAGATCACATAAGCATAATCTTTCATTTCAAGTACACACTTAAGAAGTAAACAAGTCGGTAAAAGGATACGGATGGCTCTCAAGAGCCCGTTTCCACGCTTACATTCTTGATCCAATCTCATTGACCCTCCATCAATGTTTAAGAATACCCGACCGTAGATCTCACTTCACTCCATTCCTTCCACCAAACATACCCCAACCGAGCCCGCACTCCAATTCAGTAGCTTTTGGTAATACTCGAGTATACCGGAACCAAGAGTCTCATTACTACAAGGTTCCTCAGTACAGTCCCCGTGGTATGTCACTTATCACGACCAAGCCCTTGCCGGCTCGATCCAAATGACCACCAAACGGGGTTGAGCTCAGTAATACAGTGAGGTCGTTGGACATCGTCCAAACAACACCAAATCAGTTTTCCAAGATTGCAATTCAATAACTCATATAGCCAGTGCAGTATTTCAGTATAACAGTAAGCAGTCATGAATGAAATCACAAGGGGTGAGGGCGGTCAAGTACACCCTCACCTCAATCACTTCCAATAACCAATTAAGCCTTCAAGGCATCAAATACACATAGAGCAAAGCCATATTATAACAAGTAAGTGAGTAGTATACTCACCAAGTGAGAAAATGGTGTTTCATACACCGAGGTCACCAAGACGTCGTGAGCTACCGTCACGCCCTAGAATCACGCAACAAATGCAATGAGACTCGATAACGAGTCGTATAGCAATGCTGAACACAACCCCAATAGGGTTTCATATGCATGTACAAGCATAATAGCAAACCAGAAATTAAGAAAGGGCTTGAACTTAAGCCTTCATAGGAAAACCGGTTTTGACGTCACAATGCGGTAATGGTACAACTCTCACTACAATTATCGGTTGGGGGTGTAAGACCCACCGTTTCGAAGCTATGGAACAGGGCTACAATAATGTAGAAGACCACTCAATCCAGTTCCTAACACAACTTAGTCAAAAGTGCCAAATACTAAACCAGAATCACCAAAACAGGTTTGCAAAACACAGAAAACTGTAATCGGTATATCTCAGTCCATACAAGTCCAAATGCCGAAATTCCAAAGGCATATGTTAGCTAAGACCTTCAGCTACATTTCATCAGAAGACACCAACTTCAAAATCCAAACCAATTCCAGTCAAAAGGGCCAATTACTAACGCAGTTTTCGCATTCTGATCAAAACAGAACAGCTACAGTAAAAACGGCATAACTCACTCTACACTCATCCAAATGACCTGAAATTTTACAGGCACCTCAAACACATCAATACCTACAACTTTCATGTTTTGAGCAAAGTCTAATTCGGCATCTAACACAGTGATCTAAAACCAGACAGAATTGGGATTTTATGAACCCTAACTTTCCATTTTTCACACCAAATCCAAAATTGATTGCATTTAACCACAATTCACACTCACTAGAGTCATTTCCAACCATTACAATTCATCATACAAGCCCCCAACATCAAGATCATATTAAACCAGAAAAATTCCCAATAAAATAAAAACTTCACCAAAACAAGCCAAATCAAGAGATAAATCACATTTTCAAACACTCAAGCCACTTCTAAGCATCATATAACCATTATTAGAGGTAGTAGGGTGTTCAAGCAACACTTACCAAGAAATCAAGAGAGAGAGGGATTGTGGACACCTTTGCTCTTCAAACAAACTTCACTACAACCCTTACTAGCACTAGAAGGTAAGGTTTTATGGAGTGAAATCTAACTAAACACTTGATTTGGTGGATTTTGGACCAATTGGAAGCTTGAAGTTGATGAAGTTTCTTCTTTCTTCTTGCTAGAAGGGCCGGCCAACACAAGGTAAGAAAATGGTGTTTTTTTGTGAATTTTTGGAATATTTACTTAAGTGGTCAAAAGTCAAAAAAATTGTCAAAAGGTGAATAGTGTTTCTTAAGTCACAACCAACCATATTGTGACACTTGTCACAATCATTAATGCATTCTTATCTTTCTTTTTCCCTCTCACATCAATCACTTCACACATTCCACTTATCTCTTAACACCCGATAAATTTTACACAGTATCCGAAACTTAACCTTATTGGCCGAATTTTTCCGAACTTTTCGCACTAGTGGGTCCCACGTCCGATATACGTTCTTAATTTCTCAAAATCCATTCGATACTAGAAAAATCATCTAAAAACTATAATTGCTCATAAAATCCACCAGGTAAATATTTCTAAGCCAGAAAATGCAAAAATTATGCAATTAAGGGAACTAAAACCCTAGGAAAATATTTGGGTTTTTACGGGTTCTCACACTCTCTCCCCATTAAAAGAATTTCGTCCTCGAAATTCCTTATCATTGATTACTCCGGGATTAAATTGAGCACTATACTTAGCCAACAGACCGGTATCCCTTCACTGGCCAGGTTTAGTAAATTATTACCTTCCACGTCCTCTAAGGGGTCAAAGACTTGATGTTGTTCTAAGGAGTACACCCGAGAAGACACGTTCGATCCATCCTTGTCCCCCTTCGACTGGTCAGGGTGGGTCGTGGTTGGTGGCAGAGTCCCTTGCCTCTCGCGCAGGCGAGCTGGACAGTTAGCAATTTGATGTTCGGCACTCCCACAGAGCAAGCATTTTCCTCCTTTCCTCCAGCAATTGTCCTCCGAGTGGTTTAATTTTCCGCAATACCCGCAGGGTCCGCGTGCTGTAGAAGCTGAGCCTCCTCTTGACGGCCTCTCTGGTGACATTTCCGGCATCCTCACTCCTCCCGTTCCCCGCCCAAATTTGGGAGGGATACTTTCATCCTCCAGTCCCGAATTGTTTCCAGGAAATCCTCTCTTTTTCGCCTGAAAGTTTTTCACCTGGAGCCTAGCATTCTCTACCCATTGTGCCTTTTCCACTGGTTCACTGAAGGCGTTAATTTGGGCTGCCGCGAGGTCCTTCTGAATTTCTACGTTCAGGCCCTGGACAAATCGCCGTATTCTTCGTTGCTCGGTCAAGATCAACTCAGGCGCAAACTTGGATAAACGGGTAAATTGACTCTCATATTCCGCCACAGTTTGAGCCCCTTGGCGGAGCCTAATGAACTCGTCCTCCTTCCTCTCCTGGACTAGAGGAGGGAAAAATTTTGCATTAAATTCTCGGATGAAGTTCACCCAAGTCCTCGGCGTCTGCTCCCGTTCCCATTTCTGCCTAATTACATTCCACCAGGAACGGACCGCTCCCTCAAGTTGAAACACGGCGAAAGTCACCTGCCGTTCATCGGGGTAGTGTAGGGCTGCAAATATGTCAACCATCTTTTCAAGCCATCTCTCAGCAACGTCCGGGTCAGGTTCCCCAACAAACTTCGGCGGGGCAAACTTTTGGAAACGTTCGAGAGCTCTATCTTCGCTCTCGACATGGTTACCAGGGTTTCCAGGGTTAGGGTTTGGGTTTTGGCCCTGTTGTTGCACTACTTGTGCGAGTAGGTTTGTCATTTGCTGCATAGCAGCAGCTATCTGCAAATTGGGGTCTATTTGAGGTGCAGGATCGGTTCCAGTAGAGGTTTCCCCCGTTCCCCTAACCGGTGTAGGTTGTCTAGTTCTGCGTCCACGGCCTCGACCACTCCGAGTGCCTTCCATCAATCTAAGTCAATCTAGGTCACCAAATAAATATACTGTTAAAGGGCACCTAACCCTCCTTTCCGTAGTACCAGACAGGAACAATGAAACAAGAATAAACAACTCAAACATTTACTGTGAAGAGCATTTAAACACATAACACGTATACATAGATCACATAACCAGGTTAAGCAATCATACGGAACAGTCAGTCAAGTACATATGAAGTCATTGCATGAAACAATAGGGTCTTCCAAAAGTACTATAGACACCTAGGTCACAAGTACAAAAGGACTCACGAAAAGCTTTTCCCCTTCTAGGGCTTCGTCCAAATATTTATATCTTAATCAAGGTCGATCACGCTTAACCACCCGAACAAACCACACGAAGTTCCATAGAATCGCCTTTCTAGTTCACCAAATCCTTTCTAACCTAGGCCTTCATATCTTTCGTATCCGGGCGCGAGAATCTCGTCTAAGATAATTCACATCTCGAGCCGGCCGGTCCCAAGAGTAAACCATCCTTATTAAAGATTCCTACCCGACATACACACCTAACTTCCTCGAGTCCCATGATAATGATTCGTACACTTATTACATGCCCGGTTCATAACTTATGCTCAAACGAGCACTTAGACATATTCACGAATTTAGGACCACAACACCACTTGGCCCAGTCTCACTCCGCGCAGAGACCACGCGACGTGGCTCTGATACCACTTGTGACAGCCCCACCTTCCCCTAAGGCGAACCAAAGGGGTTAGCGGACTGCCTGCCCAACTCTCGCCAGGACTAACGGTACAGTTTACATCGTTCTATTACGTTCCGAAACATACCAAAGCGCGCAAACAAGTCAAAATCACTAAATAAAAAAAAACGAAAATCGAAGCCGGAATGAATAGTGCAGGACACGTCAGAATCCGGCCGGAATCTGGCCGGATTTCCGGCCGGATTCTCGGCCGGATACAAGGCCGAGAGCAATCCAAAATTTTTCCAAAATCCTTCCTAATCCGGCCGGCAATCCGGCCAGTTTCTGGCCGGATTCCTGGCCGGATTCGATCCTGTTCATTCCCGCCAAATTTTTTCCTTCTCCGTTTGAAATGCGTCTAGATCCGAAATCCATCCAATCATCAACCAAACATATATATACATTGAAATTCAACTTTTACAACCATAGTGGCATGCCAAAAACCATTTATCATGAATATACATACTCGGTTTGCCAATCAAAGAAAATGAACCCAATACACAATAGGGTTTCATTCAACAAGCTAAACAAAAGCCATTTACACTAGCTCAACTTGGCAATCGACTATCCAAATCAGTCCCAAAAGTAATTATATCCCTGTAAGGAAAATAAATGGAACGGGATGAGCTAAAGCCCAATGAGTTACTACCACATAAGCAGTAAAGATCACATAAGCATAATCTTTCATTTCAAGTACACACTTAAGAAGTAAACAAGTCGGTAAAAGGATACGGATGGCTCTCAAGAGCCCGTTTCCACGCTTACATTCTTGATCCAATCTCATTGACCCTCCATCAATGTTTAAGAATACCCGACCGTAGATCTCACTTCACTCCATTCCTTCCACCAAACATACCCCAACCGAGCCCGCACTCCAATTCAGTAGCTTTTGGTAATACTCGAGTATACCGGAACCAAGAGTCTCATTACTACAAGGTTCCTCAGTACAGTCCCCGTGGTATGTCACTTATCACGACCAAGCCCTTGCCGGCTCGATCCAAATGACCACCAAACGGGGTTGAGCTCAGTAATACAGTGAGGTCGTTGGACATCGTCCAAACAACACCAAATCAGTTTTCCAAGATTGCAATTCAATAACTCATATAGCCAGTGCAGTATTTCAGTATAACAGTAAGCAGTCATGAATGAAATCACAAGGGGTGAGGGCGGTCAAGTACACCCTCACCTCAATCACTTCCAATAACCAATTAAGCCTTCAAGGCATCAAATACACATAGAGCAAAGCCATATTATAACAAGTAAGTGAGTAGTATACTCACCAAGTGAGAAAATGGTGTTTCATACACCGAGGTCACCAAGACGTCGTGAGCTACCGTCACGCCCTAGAATCACGCAACAAATGCAATGAGACTCGATAACGAGTCGTATAGCAATGCTGAACACAACCCCAATAGGGTTTCATATGCATGTACAAGCATAATAGCAAACCAGAAATTAAGAAAGGGCTTGAACTTAAGCCTTCATAGGAAAACCGGTTTTGACGTCACAATGCGGTAATGGTACAACTCTCACTACAATTATCGGTTGGGGGTGTAAGACCCACCGTTTCGAAGCTATGGAACAGGGCTACAATAATGTAGAAGACCACTCAATCCAGTTCCTAACACAACTTAGTCAAAAGTGCCAAATACTAAACCAGAATCACCAAAACAGGTTTGCAAAACACAGAAAACTGTAATCGGTATATCTCAGTCCATACAAGTCCAAATGCCGAAATTCCAAAGGCATATGTTAGCTAAGACCTTCAGCTACATTTCATCAGAAGACACCAACTTCAAAATCCAAACCAATTCCAGTCAAAAGGGCCAATTACTAACGCAGTTTTCGCATTCTGATCAAAACAGAACAGCTACAGTAAAAACGGCATAACTCACTCTACACTCATCCAAATGACCTGAAATTTTACAGGCACCTCAAACACATCAATACCTACAACTTTCATGTTTTGAGCAAAGTCTAATTCGGCATCTAACACAGTGATCTAAAACCAGACAGAATTGGGATTTTATGAACCCTAACTTTCCATTTTTCACACCAAATCCAAAATTGATTGCATTTAACCACAATTCACACTCACTAGAGTCATTTCCAACCATTACAATTCATCATACAAGCCCCCAACATCAAGATCATATTAAACCAGAAAAATTCCCAATAAAATAAAAACTTCACCAAAACAAGCCAAATCAAGAGATAAATCACATTTTCAAACACTCAAGCCACTTCTAAGCATCATATAACCATTATTAGAGGTAGTAGGGTGTTCAAGCAACACTTACCAAGAAATCAAGAGAGAGAGGGATTGTGGACACCTTTGCTCTTCAAACAAACTTCACTACAACCCTTACTAGCACTAGAAGGTAAGGTTTTATGGAGTGAAATCTAACTAAACACTTGATTTGGTGGATTTTGGACCAATTGGAAGCTTGAAGTTGATGAAGTTTCTTCTTTCTTCTTGCTAGAAGGGCCGGCCAACACAAGGTAAGAAAATGGTGTTTTTTTGTGAATTTTTGGAATATTTACTTAAGTGGTCAAAAGTCAAAAAAATTGTCAAAAGGTGAATAGTGTTTCTTAAGTCACAACCAACCATATTGTGACACTTGTCACAATCATTAATGCATTCTTATCTTTCTTTTTCCCTCTCACATCAATCACTTCACACATTCCACTTATCTCTTAACACCCGATAAATTTTACACAGTATCCGAAACTTAACCTTATTGGCCGAATTTTTCCGAACTTTTCGCACTAGTGGGTCCCACGTCCGATATACGTTCTTAATTTCTCAAAATCCATTCGATACTAGAAAAATCATCTAAAAACTATAATTGCTCATAAAATCCACCAGGTAAATATTTCTAAGCCAGAAAATGCAAAAATTATGCAATTAAGGGAACTAAAACCCTAGGAAAATATTTGGGTTTTTACGGGTTCTCACACTCTCTCCCCATTAAAAGAATTTCGTCCTCGAAATTCCTTATCATTGATTACTCCGGGATTAAATTGAGCACTATACTTAGCCAACAGACCGGTATCCCTTCACTGGCCAGGTTTAGTAAATTATTACCTTCCACGTCCTCTAAGGGGTCAAAGACTTGATGTTGTTCTAAGGAGTACACCCGAGAAGACACGTTCGATCCATCCTTGTCCCCCTTCGACTGGTCAGGGTGGGTCGTGGTTGGTGGCAGAGTCCCTTGCCTCTCGCGCAGGCGAGCTGGACAGTTAGCAATTTGATGTTCGGCACTCCCACAGAGCAAGCATTTTCCTCCTTTCCTCCAGCAATTGTCCTCCGAGTGGTTTAATTTTCCGCAATACCCGCAGGGTCCGCGTGCTGTAGAAGCTGAGCCTCCTCTTGACGGCCTCTCTGGTGACATTTCCGGCATCCTCACTCCTCCCGTTCCCCGCCCAAATTTGGGAGGGATACTTTCATCCTCCAGTCCCGAATTGTTTCCAGGAAATCCTCTCTTTTTCGCCTGAAAGTTTTTCACCTGGAGCCTAGCATTCTCTACCCATTGTGCCTTTTCCACTGGTTCACTGAAGGCGTTAATTTGGGCTGCCGCGAGGTCCTTCTGAATTTCTACGTTCAGGCCCTGGACAAATCGCCGTATTCTTCGTTGCTCGGTCAAGATCAACTCAGGCGCAAACTTGGATAAACGGGTAAATTGACTCTCATATTCCGCCACAGTTTGAGCCCCTTGGCGGAGCCTAATGAACTCGTCCTCCTTCCTCTCCTGGACTAGAGGAGGGAAAAATTTTGCATTAAATTCTCGGATGAAGTTCACCCAAGTCCTCGGCGTCTGCTCCCGTTCCCATTTCTGCCTAATTACATTCCACCAGGAACGGACCGCTCCCTCAAGTTGAAACACGGCGAAAGTCACCTGCCGTTCATCGGGGTAGTGTAGGGCTGCAAATATGTCAACCATCTTTTCAAGCCATCTCTCAGCAACGTCCGGGTCAGGTTCCCCAACAAACTTCGGCGGGGCAAACTTTTGGAAACGTTCGAGAGCTCTATCTTCGCTCTCGACATGGTTACCAGGGTTTCCAGGGTTAGGGTTTGGGTTTTGGCCCTGTTGTTGCACTACTTGTGCGAGTAGGTTTGTCATTTGCTGCATAGCAGCAGCTATCTGCAAATTGGGGTCTATTTGAGGTGCAGGATCGGTTCCAGTAGAGGTTTCCCCCGTTCCCCTAACCGGTGTAGGTTGTCTAGTTCTGCGTCCACGGCCTCGACCACTCCGAGTGCCTTCCATCAATCTAAGTCAATCTAGGTCACCAAATAAATATACTGTTAAAGGGCACCTAACCCTCCTTTCCGTAGTACCAGACAGGAACAATGAAACAAGAATAAACAACTCAAACATTTACTGTGAAGAGCATTTAAACACATAACACGTATACATAGATCACATAACCAGGTTAAGCAATCATACGGAACAGTCAGTCAAGTACATATGAAGTCATTGCATGAAACAATAGGGTCTTCCAAAAGTACTATAGACACCTAGGTCACAAGTACAAAAGGACTCACGAAAAGCTTTTCCCCTTCTAGGGCTTCGTCCAAATATTTATATCTTAATCAAGGTCGATCACGCTTAACCACCCGAACAAACCACACGAAGTTCCATAGAATCGCCTTTCTAGTTCACCAAATCCTTTCTAACCTAGGCCTTCATATCTTTCGTATCCGGGCGCGAGAATCTCGTCTAAGATAATTCACATCTCGAGCCGGCCGGTCCCAAGAGTAAACCATCCTTATTAAAGATTCCTACCCGACATACACACCTAACTTCCTCGAGTCCCATGATAATGATTCGTACACTTATTACATGCCCGGTTCATAACTTATGCTCAAACGAGCACTTAGACATATTCACGAATTTAGGACCACAACACCACTTGGCCCAGTCTCACTCCGCGCAGAGACCACGCGACGTGGCTCTGATACCACTTGTGACAGCCCCACCTTCCCCTAAGGCGAACCAAAGGGGTTAGCGGACTGCCTGCCCAACTCTCGCCAGGACTAACGGTACAGTTTACATCGTTCTATTACGTTCCGAAACATACCAAAGCGCGCAAACAAGTCAAAATCACTAAATAAAAAAAAACGAAAATCGAAGCCGGAATGAATAGTGCAGGACACGTCAGAATCCGGCCGGAATCTGGCCGGATTTCCGGCCGGATTCTCGGCCGGATACAAGGCCGAGAGCAATCCAAAATTTTTCCAAAATCCTTCCTAATCCGGCCGGCAATCCGGCCAGTTTCTGGCCGGATTCCTGGCCGGATTCGATCCTGTTCATTCCCGCCAAATTTTTTCCTTCTCCGTTTGAAATGCGTCTAGATCCGAAATCCATCCAATCATCAACCAAACATATATATACATTGAAATTCAACTTTTACAACCATAGTGGCATGCCAAAAACCATTTATCATGAATATACATACTCGGTTTGCCAATCAAAGAAAATGAACCCAATACACAATAGGGTTTCATTCAACAAGCTAAACAAAAGCCATTTACACTAGCTCAACTTGGCAATCGACTATCCAAATCAGTCCCAAAAGTAATTATATCCCTGTAAGGAAAATAAATGGAACGGGATGAGCTAAAGCCCAATGAGTTACTACCACATAAGCAGTAAAGATCACATAAGCATAATCTTTCATTTCAAGTACACACTTAAGAAGTAAACAAGTCGGTAAAAGGATACGGATGGCTCTCAAGAGCCCGTTTCCACGCTTACATTCTTGATCCAATCTCATTGACCCTCCATCAATGTTTAAGAATACCCGACCGTAGATCTCACTTCACTCCATTCCTTCCACCAAACATACCCCAACCGAGCCCGCACTCCAATTCAGTAGCTTTTGGTAATACTCGAGTATACCGGAACCAAGAGTCTCATTACTACAAGGTTCCTCAGTACAGTCCCCGTGGTATGTCACTTATCACGACCAAGCCCTTGCCGGCTCGATCCAAATGACCACCAAACGGGGTTGAGCTCAGTAATACAGTGAGGTCGTTGGACATCGTCCAAACAACACCAAATCAGTTTTCCAAGATTGCAATTCAATAACTCATATAGCCAGTGCAGTATTTCAGTATAACAGTAAGCAGTCATGAATGAAATCACAAGGGGTGAGGGCGGTCAAGTACACCCTCACCTCAATCACTTCCAATAACCAATTAAGCCTTCAAGGCATCAAATACACATAGAGCAAAGCCATATTATAACAAGTAAGTGAGTAGTATACTCACCAAGTGAGAAAATGGTGTTTCATACACCGAGGTCACCAAGACGTCGTGAGCTACCGTCACGCCCTAGAATCACGCAACAAATGCAATGAGACTCGATAACGAGTCGTATAGCAATGCTGAACACAACCCCAATAGGGTTTCATATGCATGTACAAGCATAATAGCAAACCAGAAATTAAGAAAGGGCTTGAACTTAAGCCTTCATAGGAAAACCGGTTTTGACGTCACAATGCGGTAATGGTACAACTCTCACTACAATTATCGGTTGGGGGTGTAAGACCCACCGTTTCGAAGCTATGGAACAGGGCTACAATAATGTAGAAGACCACTCAATCCAGTTCCTAACACAACTTAGTCAAAAGTGCCAAATACTAAACCAGAATCACCAAAACAGGTTTGCAAAACACAGAAAACTGTAATCGGTATATCTCAGTCCATACAAGTCCAAATGCCGAAATTCCAAAGGCATATGTTAGCTAAGACCTTCAGCTACATTTCATCAGAAGACACCAACTTCAAAATCCAAACCAATTCCAGTCAAAAGGGCCAATTACTAACGCAGTTTTCGCATTCTGATCAAAACAGAACAGCTACAGTAAAAACGGCATAACTCACTCTACACTCATCCAAATGACCTGAAATTTTACAGGCACCTCAAACACATCAATACCTACAACTTTCATGTTTTGAGCAAAGTCTAATTCGGCATCTAACACAGTGATCTAAAACCAGACAGAATTGGGATTTTATGAACCCTAACTTTCCATTTTTCACACCAAATCCAAAATTGATTGCATTTAACCACAATTCACACTCACTAGAGTCATTTCCAACCATTACAATTCATCATACAAGCCCCCAACATCAAGATCATATTAAACCAGAAAAATTCCCAATAAAATAAAAACTTCACCAAAACAAGCCAAATCAAGAGATAAATCACATTTTCAAACACTCAAGCCACTTCTAAGCATCATATAACCATTATTAGAGGTAGTAGGGTGTTCAAGCAACACTTACCAAGAAATCAAGAGAGAGAGGGATTGTGGACACCTTTGCTCTTCAAACAAACTTCACTACAACCCTTACTAGCACTAGAAGGTAAGGTTTTATGGAGTGAAATCTAACTAAACACTTGATTTGGTGGATTTTGGACCAATTGGAAGCTTGAAGTTGATGAAGTTTCTTCTTTCTTCTTGCTAGAAGGGCCGGCCAACACAAGGTAAGAAAATGGTGTTTTTTTGTGAATTTTTGGAATATTTACTTAAGTGGTCAAAAGTCAAAAAAATTGTCAAAAGGTGAATAGTGTTTCTTAAGTCACAACCAACCATATTGTGACACTTGTCACAATCATTAATGCATTCTTATCTTTCTTTTTCCCTCTCACATCAATCACTTCACACATTCCACTTATCTCTTAACACCCGATAAATTTTACACAGTATCCGAAACTTAACCTTATTGGCCGAATTTTTCCGAACTTTTCGCACTAGTGGGTCCCACGTCCGATATACGTTCTTAATTTCTCAAAATCCATTCGATACTAGAAAAATCATCTAAAAACTATAATTGCTCATAAAATCCACCAGGTAAATATTTCTAAGCCAGAAAATGCAAAAATTATGCAATTAAGGGAACTAAAACCCTAGGAAAATATTTGGGTTTTTACGGGTTCTCACACTCTCTCCCCATTAAAAGAATTTCGTCCTCGAAATTCCTTATCATTGATTACTCCGGGATTAAATTGAGCACTATACTTAGCCAACAGACCGGTATCCCTTCACTGGCCAGGTTTAGTAAATTATTACCTTCCACGTCCTCTAAGGGGTCAAAGACTTGATGTTGTTCTAAGGAGTACACCCGAGAAGACACGTTCGATCCATCCTTGTCCCCCTTCGACTGGTCAGGGTGGGTCGTGGTTGGTGGCAGAGTCCCTTGCCTCTCGCGCAGGCGAGCTGGACAGTTAGCAATTTGATGTTCGGCACTCCCACAGAGCAAGCATTTTCCTCCTTTCCTCCAGCAATTGTCCTCCGAGTGGTTTAATTTTCCGCAATACCCGCAGGGTCCGCGTGCTGTAGAAGCTGAGCCTCCTCTTGACGGCCTCTCTGGTGACATTTCCGGCATCCTCACTCCTCCCGTTCCCCGCCCAAATTTGGGAGGGATACTTTCATCCTCCAGTCCCGAATTGTTTCCAGGAAATCCTCTCTTTTTCGCCTGAAAGTTTTTCACCTGGAGCCTAGCATTCTCTACCCATTGTGCCTTTTCCACTGGTTCACTGAAGGCGTTAATTTGGGCTGCCGCGAGGTCCTTCTGAATTTCTACGTTCAGGCCCTGGACAAATCGCCGTATTCTTCGTTGCTCGGTCAAGATCAACTCAGGCGCAAACTTGGATAAACGGGTAAATTGACTCTCATATTCCGCCACAGTTTGAGCCCCTTGGCGGAGCCTAATGAACTCGTCCTCCTTCCTCTCCTGGACTAGAGGAGGGAAAAATTTTGCATTAAATTCTCGGATGAAGTTCACCCAAGTCCTCGGCGTCTGCTCCCGTTCCCATTTCTGCCTAATTACATTCCACCAGGAACGGACCGCTCCCTCAAGTTGAAACACGGCGAAAGTCACCTGCCGTTCATCGGGGTAGTGTAGGGCTGCAAATATGTCAACCATCTTTTCAAGCCATCTCTCAGCAACGTCCGGGTCAGGTTCCCCAACAAACTTCGGCGGGGCAAACTTTTGGAAACGTTCGAGAGCTCTATCTTCGCTCTCGACATGGTTACCAGGGTTTCCAGGGTTAGGGTTTGGGTTTTGGCCCTGTTGTTGCACTACTTGTGCGAGTAGGTTTGTCATTTGCTGCATAGCAGCAGCTATCTGCAAATTGGGGTCTATTTGAGGTGCAGGATCGGTTCCAGTAGAGGTTTCCCCCGTTCCCCTAACCGGTGTAGGTTGTCTAGTTCTGCGTCCACGGCCTCGACCACTCCGAGTGCCTTCCATCAATCTAAGTCAATCTAGGTCACCAAATAAATATACTGTTAAAGGGCACCTAACCCTCCTTTCCGTAGTACCAGACAGGAACAATGAAACAAGAATAAACAACTCAAACATTTACTGTGAAGAGCATTTAAACACATAACACGTATACATAGATCACATAACCAGGTTAAGCAATCATACGGAACAGTCAGTCAAGTACATATGAAGTCATTGCATGAAACAATAGGGTCTTCCAAAAGTACTATAGACACCTAGGTCACAAGTACAAAAGGACTCACGAAAAGCTTTTCCCCTTCTAGGGCTTCGTCCAAATATTTATATCTTAATCAAGGTCGATCACGCTTAACCACCCGAACAAACCACACGAAGTTCCATAGAATCGCCTTTCTAGTTCACCAAATCCTTTCTAACCTAGGCCTTCATATCTTTCGTATCCGGGCGCGAGAATCTCGTCTAAGATAATTCACATCTCGAGCCGGCCGGTCCCAAGAGTAAACCATCCTTATTAAAGATTCCTACCCGACATACACACCTAACTTCCTCGAGTCCCATGATAATGATTCGTACACTTATTACATGCCCGGTTCATAACTTATGCTCAAACGAGCACTTAGACATATTCACGAATTTAGGACCACAACACCACTTGGCCCAGTCTCACTCCGCGCAGAGACCACGCGACGTGGCTCTGATACCACTTGTGACAGCCCCACCTTCCCCTAAGGCGAACCAAAGGGGTTAGCGGACTGCCTGCCCAACTCTCGCCAGGACTAACGGTACAGTTTACATCGTTCTATTACGTTCCGAAACATACCAAAGCGCGCAAACAAGTCAAAATCACTAAATAAAAAAAAACGAAAATCGAAGCCGGAATGAATAGTGCAGGACACGTCAGAATCCGGCCGGAATCTGGCCGGATTTCCGGCCGGATTCTCGGCCGGATACAAGGCCGAGAGCAATCCAAAATTTTTCCAAAATCCTTCCTAATCCGGCCGGCAATCCGGCCAGTTTCTGGCCGGATTCCTGGCCGGATTCGATCCTGTTCATTCCCGCCAAATTTTTTCCTTCTCCGTTTGAAATGCGTCTAGATCCGAAATCCATCCAATCATCAACCAAACATATATATACATTGAAATTCAACTTTTACAACCATAGTGGCATGCCAAAAACCATTTATCATGAATATACATACTCGGTTTGCCAATCAAAGAAAATGAACCCAATACACAATAGGGTTTCATTCAACAAGCTAAACAAAAGCCATTTACACTAGCTCAACTTGGCAATCGACTATCCAAATCAGTCCCAAAAGTAATTATATCCCTGTAAGGAAAATAAATGGAACGGGATGAGCTAAAGCCCAATGAGTTACTACCACATAAGCAGTAAAGATCACATAAGCATAATCTTTCATTTCAAGTACACACTTAAGAAGTAAACAAGTCGGTAAAAGGATACGGATGGCTCTCAAGAGCCCGTTTCCACGCTTACATTCTTGATCCAATCTCATTGACCCTCCATCAATGTTTAAGAATACCCGACCGTAGATCTCACTTCACTCCATTCCTTCCACCAAACATACCCCAACCGAGCCCGCACTCCAATTCAGTAGCTTTTGGTAATACTCGAGTATACCGGAACCAAGAGTCTCATTACTACAAGGTTCCTCAGTACAGTCCCCGTGGTATGTCACTTATCACGACCAAGCCCTTGCCGGCTCGATCCAAATGACCACCAAACGGGGTTGAGCTCAGTAATACAGTGAGGTCGTTGGACATCGTCCAAACAACACCAAATCAGTTTTCCAAGATTGCAATTCAATAACTCATATAGCCAGTGCAGTATTTCAGTATAACAGTAAGCAGTCATGAATGAAATCACAAGGGGTGAGGGCGGTCAAGTACACCCTCACCTCAATCACTTCCAATAACCAATTAAGCCTTCAAGGCATCAAATACACATAGAGCAAAGCCATATTATAACAAGTAAGTGAGTAGTATACTCACCAAGTGAGAAAATGGTGTTTCATACACCGAGGTCACCAAGACGTCGTGAGCTACCGTCACGCCCTAGAATCACGCAACAAATGCAATGAGACTCGATAACGAGTCGTATAGCAATGCTGAACACAACCCCAATAGGGTTTCATATGCATGTACAAGCATAATAGCAAACCAGAAATTAAGAAAGGGCTTGAACTTAAGCCTTCATAGGAAAACCGGTTTTGACGTCACAATGCGGTAATGGTACAACTCTCACTACAATTATCGGTTGGGGGTGTAAGACCCACCGTTTCGAAGCTATGGAACAGGGCTACAATAATGTAGAAGACCACTCAATCCAGTTCCTAACACAACTTAGTCAAAAGTGCCAAATACTAAACCAGAATCACCAAAACAGGTTTGCAAAACACAGAAAACTGTAATCGGTATATCTCAGTCCATACAAGTCCAAATGCCGAAATTCCAAAGGCATATGTTAGCTAAGACCTTCAGCTACATTTCATCAGAAGACACCAACTTCAAAATCCAAACCAATTCCAGTCAAAAGGGCCAATTACTAACGCAGTTTTCGCATTCTGATCAAAACAGAACAGCTACAGTAAAAACGGCATAACTCACTCTACACTCATCCAAATGACCTGAAATTTTACAGGCACCTCAAACACATCAATACCTACAACTTTCATGTTTTGAGCAAAGTCTAATTCGGCCTCTAACCCAGTGATCTAAAACCAGACAGAATTGGGATTTTATGAACCCTAACTTTCCATTTTTCACACCAAATCCAAAATTGATTGCATTTAACCACAATTCACACTCACTAGAGTCATTTCCAACCATTACAATTCATCATACAAGCCCCCAACATCAAGATCATATTAAACCAGAAAAATTCCCAATAAAATAAAAACTTCACCAAAACAAGCCAAATCAAGAGATAAATCACATTTTCAAACACTAAAAATAGTAAAAATTTTAGAGCTCTCACATCAAATGGGAAAAAATGGAAGGCAACTTGGTAAACTTTATAGAACTCCAACCTCTCATAGACAATTGGGCTGCCATTGTTCAAGTAGTTAAAAAGCAAAAGGTTTAGGTTTCAAGAAATGGAAACGCTACCAAAAGTTGATTTTTGTTGATAGTCAGATAATATAGCTTATCATTGCATGCTTTTACACTATACAAAACTAATTAATTACCATAGCACTTACTCTATTCAAAATTGTCAAGACAAACTACTCAAGCTCTAATTTATGTTGGATATATAATGTTCTTCAAGAAGTACTATATAGAAGATATTATGTATCCAATGCTAGGATTCAAAATATGCTGCCAAGGTATAGTACCTACCCAAATGAGTTCTCATGGACCATTGACAACTCCATGCTTGTCCAAAAAATCGATGAAGTGGACCCTCCTCGGATACCTAGTGCGTTCAACTTTGCTAACTACAATTTAGTTTATGAGCACATTGACACAATTGATGAAATATGTACCATTCCCAATTTACCTTAACATACAACTTACACAGTAATAGTTACATTTTTCTAATATCAAACTCTCGTTATTAGATCTTATTGGAATAGCAATTCACGTGCATTCGAAAGCAATCAGAGCAGGAACACCAACTAGGGACATCATCCTTACTGATCATACCTCACACCCAATGGTACTGACCCTTTGGGAGAAAATGAATCTCAAGAGGGACAAGACATTGCTGATATGATCCACGCCCAAACTGCGGTCATAGTGCTTTGAGTCCGAGTGACATTTTATCATAGTAAGCACTCTTTAAAAAAATCATTTACAAAAGTGCAAAGTTGTTGAAACCAAAAAAGGAAAAAACTAATGTTACTATTGCCAACTTTCTAGCTATGCACATGTCCATCAATTCTCAAGCAGCATTCTAATCAACTGTCCAAATTAGCAAGCCAATGACCTATGTAACTGGTAACTTTACTTTAAAATAGTTAGATTATCAACTATTAAAAATTGATTACAAAAAATCTTACTATCCTTTACATTCCAACAAATAAAATATTAGGTTTAGCCAAAATCAAGAGCAAATCATGCACTTCATTGCTGAGCGAACTTATGTTGATCGACGCAAACTCCTACCTCTACTAGATGATGAAAGAGTTATAACTATCAGGGGCCTCATAGCTGTGATTGAGGTACATATATTACTCACTCACAATCCTTTATTTTTTTGTGCATGCCAACAGTCAAAAAGCTTGTAGTATTTTCAACTTGTGTTTCTCACATATTAGTATCTTCTAAATCCATTTTTACTTGACACTTGTTTATCTTCAAATCTGATAACAACTAAATGAAGTCATGATATTATGTTCAACATGTGGCTTTTTTATCATTACTTAATATATGGTTTTCTCAATTATTATTAGATTTGAATTAAATTACTTAGTGCCGTCAATTTGTCTAAAATAATCAGCAAAATCACTGTAACTTTTTTATGTTTCTTTTCTTTTCCATTTAAACAAATGCTGTCATTTGTTGTGTATCTTTAGCACTCATTACTTCAGCTTCCACTACATGTAACATTACTATTAACACAATTGGTATGCTTTTTCTAGCCTTGTACTAATAGAATGCTCATTAATTGTAGACAAGGCCCTATTGGATTAGAGGCATACCAAAACTTATGGATAGAAGTCAAAAGATATGGTACCATTAATGCCTACACTGCTACAAATACATCATGACAAGGCCAGATTTTGAGATCACCTGTGCTTCATGCCACTAGTGCATACATCACACTCCATGGTAAAAATATACCTTTATCTAATATTAACAACCACTACTAGCAGAAGCCTTCGATTAACACAAACCCAAATACAGTTGTAGACTAAACAGTGCAAATTAGTGAGATGAGTGGTGCTATAACTCTTGACCTGAGGGGTACTAATGCTGAACAACTCCTACCATTTCACATAAGTGACATCCAAGAGCAAGAGAAGCAAGTACATTGGAACTAAAAACTAATTTGTAACATTCTACTTAATCCAAATAAATACTTATAGGCTCTGTTATTCCTATCGGGAAATGTCCAGTATGACACTATAGCAGATTTCATCAACCAAAACAACTTAGTTTGCTTGGTCAAGAAATCAAATGCAAGTCACAGTTCTAGGAGCTCAGAAAAGTACATTGCCATAGTTGCCCATATCAACAACTCTACTACAGAAGAAAACAATGTCATCAGCAAGTATATCACCAACTACAAAGCTACAGCATCCACTTGGGGAGTAGAACAAGAAGAACATTCTAAAAAGAATGTTAGCGACATGGCTGAAGATATGGCAAAAGAAAAAGTTGATAGCATAATGGAAGGGATAGGTGTCGTACAAATCAAAGGAGTGGATCAACAGTTCCTTCTAACACAAAAGATAAAAAGAAAAAGGTAGTAGTTACAGTAGCCCCAGTGAAACTCAGAGTCAACCACCCCCCCCAAAAAAAACACCGCACCTAAATTGCCAAAGACCATTCTTGAATTTATATCCATTGTGAATAGATCTTTACTATTCTTAAGTACAACTACTTTAAGAGACAATTTTGGTTGAACTTTTCCTATATCTATTCTATGTAAATAGAAGTATCTAAAATAAGACTATTTCAGACTAGGTTACATGCAAGGTGGTCTGTTATACCTTTTTATAAAAGGAGCCATTGAGCATTTAATCTAAATCTGAAACTATCACTAGGCTTATATTGCTTTGAGTATGGTCATGAACTCAGACATTCTGGTCTAAGCTATGGTTGTTGTGAGGAGCTCACAATTATTTTAAATTTTCTCTTGTTTTTGAAAACTAATTTATATTTACTTTTAATTTTACTTTACTTGCTTATTTGCTAGTCTAAATTTGACAATGATTTTTAAAGTTTAGGTTAAGATTTTTATCATTTCCTTTTTTATATTTTGGTACATATTAAGTTTTGTAGAGTATTATGGAATTTTGATCGATTTGTGAGATGTGTGTATTATATTTGATGGACGAGAATGGGTGTGGTACTAGAGGATTATGTAATTAGAAGTGTTAAGAGTGTATTAGAGGAGCACAAGATAGATTGATTATTAGAAAGACACAAGAGAGACAAAGGAATAGACACGAAACCAAGCCTTGAAAAATGTCACTCATCTAAGCAAGATTTGACCAAGGCTTTTCTTTCCTTTTATCTTACAATTGACCAAAAATATCCTCCATTTGTTCTTCGTCTTGGCCGAAATTATGGAGCAATAAAATAGAGAAAACTTCCAACTTTCATCTTGATTTCCTTGCTTGATTTGTGAAGAAACCAAGGACCAACCTTAATCCACTCCATAAAACCTTGAGTTACGCTTGGAAGGAAGCTTTTGGTGGAGTTACTTAAGGAAGAAATCCCTTGTTTTTGTATTTTTCCTTGGAGGTTTGAAGGTATGAAGTTAAGGAACTTGCTTCTCTTTCAATTCTTGCAATTTATTGGACATATGACTTGAATATGGAAGTTTTGTGGCTGGTTTCATGGATTTGTGATGTTGTTAGAATTTTTCAATTTTTATTTATATTTTCCAGCCATGAATTGGGAGTTTCTATCTTTGATTTGGATATGAAAGTTTGGATATGAAGATTTCTAGCTTTGTTATGAAATTTTAGCTTCAAAATAGGATTTTCCAGCTTTAGTTGTGAATTTTCAGCCTAGGGTTTAACTTTTCCAACTTGAGTATGTGATGGTTATATGCTATGTATATGCTTGATTTAGTGAATTGGTGGCCTGGTATGTATATGCTTGATTGGAGGTTGTCTTGTGGTGAGAATGAAGCCTTGAAAATGGCTAGAAATTAGGAAACAATAAGAGGAAATGCTGCTGAAATTTTGTTTCTCTTTTCTTGCGATATGAGTGATGGTTGAGATGTGAATTTAGAGCAATTTTGTTTTCCTCTTGTATATGATTTTACTCAAAACACTTGTTACAATCTGTTTCTTTGCATGTGTGTTAGTTTTGAACCAAAACAAAGAGGTTTAAGAAGGAAAACAAACCTAGTTTTCCAAAGTCATTGCGTGTTGGAAATTTTTCGTAGGAAACCCTACGCAGTTTTGGAAAATTTGCTATAGCTTCGTGTAGAAAAGTCAGAATTGAGTTCCACTTATTGCGTTATTAGACTCATAGTTTTTTTAACCATGTAAAATTCATGGTTTGGTTCACTTTCTATAAATACCAGCAAAATTTCAAATTGGGCAGAAAATCCAAGACTGTCCTGTTTTTGCACTTAGTTAAGCAGTGAATTGAGATTGAGATTTGACTAATTTATGGGGTGAATTTTATGAAGGTGTCTTCTAGAGAGTTCTAGGCTTTTGAGTCTATTTTCTAAGGGTGTAATATTTATGATTTTTTGACTTACAGAACTCAAGTTATACTTTTTAAAAGAATGTCACTAAAGTTGAAAATTTTATCAAATGGATTGAATGGGACTTGGAAAATTTTGGAAAACATTTTCTGGGTTTTAAACCTTATTTTGGTGAGATTTTGGATGCTTAAATTGCTCTCCTCACTTTTAGAATGCATTTAGATTTTTTCTTGATTTGCACCTTCAAATTTGCTCTTGAACCCTATGTGTGAGAAGCTATCTTATATAGGCTTGTGGCTCATAGTTGAGCCTAATATGCGAGCTTTGTTCACTAAAGTTTTGGATGGTTGGATCATAATATCTTTATTTTGGTTGTTCTTAGGGTTTGTTGGTGAGCACGAGCATAACCCGGGGACGAACTTTTGACATTTACTCTACTGATATTGGTGACTGTTCCTTGCATGCGTGTGCTTTAAATGACTATGTGAAATGTTGTGAATGTTGCCGGAATATTAAATGCTTTCCAATGATTGCTAAATAGATTTTCGATAGATAAGTGTGTACTTTATTGCACTCGACCCAAGCAAAAGTGAATTTTCAATGATTGAATGCTACTTGCGCATGAATGTAAGTCTTTTAGCTGAACTAGACCCTTGCCCTTCGTTGCCAGTCGGCTCGAGTCAAAAGCGGACTCGGTCGGGCGGCTGGTGACCATAGGACAATGTTTGGTATATTCGAGTATTACTATGAAGTTTGGTGGAGAATTGACAAGTGAATTCAATGCAATGAAATCAATGAATGAATGACAAGAACACCGAAGGAGTTTTCACTTGCAAACGTTTTCTAATGTCGAAGGGATAAGGAAAATGGTTGGCGAATGAATGAATGACTTGAATGAATGGCTCCAAGTGAGCACGTATCCTTTCAATGAATGAATGATTGATTCTTGAATGACTGCTTATTACTGTGCCAAGTGTGCAAAGTACTAAATATAAATGTTTTCGTGTTTTGCCTACTTATGCTTGTTTGGGAACCTCATCGGACTTTTAGCTCATTCCATTAGTTTGTTTTCCTTACAAGAGTGGAGGCTGGAGCAAGTAAACGTGAACTAGTGTGTAAAATAAATAGGTCCATTACATACATTTGTTTGAATCATAGACAAAAGTGATGTTTTATATCTCTTGAGTCTTGTATCTTTTAAAGCTAAATATATAAGTGTGTCTACTCCTAAATGGAATAAGGGTTTAACCGCAACTTGTATTAAGCCTATATGTATATATCTATATTCCTTAATTAGATACTTTTGAATGGTATTATGATTCAATAATAGAATTGATTGGTATTCTTCTTGAATAGATATTGTTTCATCATGAGTTTTAACTGATAAAGCTGTTTTGAAATCTAAAGGTCCGATTCTGTAAATATGCTCTATTTTTTCTTCGGGAATAGTCCAATCTGAATTATTTACAGGCATATGATATTCATGACTTTGTACTATACTTGGTTGTTTGGAACTAGATCCTATCTTTAATTGTCTAAGGAATGCAGCCATGTTTGATATCTTATTTATTCTTTTATCTTATCAGGAACAACCGAGCGTAAGCGTGGAACATCCTATCCTGGACTTACCAACCGGCTTACAAAGCTTCTAAGTCTTACCAATGCTAAGATAAATTTATAAATAAGATAGTTAGCATGAATGCATAAATTAGAAATTTAAGACAAGATATAATTCTAAACAATCAGTGGTATATAGCATTAATGTGGCTCTGATACCAGAACCAACCCAGGCATATAATTGACATAAAATTTGATAGAACTTACTTGAAAATCAGAGTAATCTTTGCAACGAAAGCTTTAGAGTAGTAGAGCCTTTGAGATGAAATCAAACTTCGAATTCTTATTGAACTTCTTTCAGGAAATATAAAAGCTAAGAAGGTGGAGGTTTACAGAGAAACTCTTAAGAGGGCTAAAAACTCGATGCCTTTACAAATGATTTTGAGTTCTATTTATAGAGACTTCCGTCTTTTAATTTCATCTTCATTTGATTGCCGACACTTTCATTTGCTTTTCTTGCCGACACCTTATCTTCTTGTAATTGGTCCTTTTGAGATTCTTATCATTCTTATCTTATCTTGAAATCAGTATCTTTGAAATTGGCCGACTTTATCAAAAGTCTGTCGGGTCTTGAGCGCAGGGACCACCAAATGGATCAAAAGTCGATTCCGATGACGATCCAGCTGATTCATCTTTTTTGTCTTCTTCTTTCTTGTCTTGATTTTGCAAATAATTTAGGTATTCTTTGAGCATTTCCGGATTCTGCATCATCTTCTTCATTAAGAAGTCATTTGCCGTTGTTTCTGATGTTGAGCAACTTTTCTCTTTTTCTATCTTCTTTGGAGTAGTTGGGGAATTAACTCCTTTGGTAGATTGCTGATTTGGATTAGTCCATTTGAGTTTTTCTCCAGTCTCTAGGAATCTTATTACATTCTTTTGATCACAAAATTCTTGATTGAATCCTAACCACCATTTAATTTTGAATTCTCGAACTAGTGACATTGGAAGTGGTTTTTCCAATTCTTGATGAACTTTGAAACTCCAACAAAAAATCCATGGTACTTTGAATTCCATATGAAATAGTATTGGCCTTGTATATTCTTCCCCCCTTGCTTTTTTGAGATAAGTTTGGAATCCCATGAGGACATTTGGAGATAGACATTTGGAGGACATTTGATAGAACTTACTTGAAAATCAGAGTAATCTTTGCAACGAAAGCTTTAGAGTAGTAGCGGCTTTGAGATGAAATCAAACTTCGAATTCTTATTGAACTTCTTTCAGGAAATATAAAAGCTAAGAAGGTGGAGGTTTACAGAGAAACTCTTAAGAGGGCTAAAAACTCGATGCCTTTACAAATGATTTTGAGTTCTATTTATAGAGACTTCCGTCTTTTAATTTCATCTTCATTTGATTGCCGACACTTTCATTTGCTTTTCTTGCCGACACCTTATCTTCTTGTAATTGGTCCTTTTGAGATTCTTATCATTCTTATCTTATCTTGAAATCGGTATCTTTGAAATTGGCCGACTTTATCAAAAGTCTATCGGGTCTTGAGCGCAGGGACCACCAAATGGATCAAAAGTCGATTCCGATGACGATCCAGCTGATTCATCTTTTTTGTCTTCTTCTTTCTTGTCTTGATTTTGCAAATAATTTAGGTATTCTTTGAGCATTTCCGGATTCTGCATCATCTTCTTCATTAAGAAGTCATTTGCCGTTGTGTCTGATGTTGAGCAACTTTTCTCTTTTTCTATCTTCTGTGGAGTAGTTGGGGAATTAACTCCTTTGGTAGATTGCTGATTTGGATTAGTCCATTTGAGTTTTTCTCCAGTCTCTAGGAATCTTATTACATTCTTTTGATCACAAAATTCTTGATTGAATCCTAACTACCATTTAATTTTGAATTCTCGAACTAGTGACATTGGAAGTGGTTTTTCCAATTCTTGATGAACTTTGAAACTCCAACAAAAAATCCATGGACTTTGAATCCCATATGAAATAGTATTGGCCTTGTATATTCTTCCCCCCTTGCTTTTTTGAGATAAGTTTGGAATCCCATGAGGACATTTGGAGGTAGACATTTGGAGGACATTTGATAGAACTTACTTGAAAATCAGAGTAATCTTTGCAACGAAAGCTTTAGAGTAGTAGAGCCTTTGAGATGAAATCAAACTTCGAATTCTTATTGAACTTCTTTCAGGAAATATAAAAGCTAAGAAGGTGGAGGTTTACAGAGAAACTCTTAAGAGGGCTAAAAACTCGATGCCTTTACAAATGATTTTGAGTTCTATTTATAGAGACTTCCGTCTTTTAATTTCATCTTCATTTGATTGCCGACACTTTCATTTGCTTTTCTTGCCGACACCTTATCTTCTTGTAATTGGTCCTTTTGAGATTCTTATCATTCTTATCTTATCTTGAAATCGGTATCTTTGAAATTGGCCGACTTTATCAAAAGTCTGTCGGGTCTTGAGCGCAGGGACCACCAAATGGATCAAAAGTCGATTCCGATGACGATCCAGCTGATTCATCTTTTTTGTCTTCTTCTTTCTTGTCTTGATTTTGCAAATAATTTAGGTATTCTTTGAGCATTTCCGGATTCTGCATCATCTTCTTCATTAAGAAGTCATTTGCCGTTGTTTCTGATGTTGAGCAACTTTTCTCTTTTTCTATCTTCTGTGGAGTAGTTGGGGAATTAACTCCTTTGGTAGATTGCTGATTTGGATTAGTCCATTTGAGTTTTTCTCCAGTCTCTAGGAATCTTATTACATTCTTTTGATCACAAAATTCTTGATTGAATCCTAACCACCATTTAATTTTGAATTCTCGAACTAGTGACATTGGAAGTGGTTTTTCCAATTCTTGATGAACTTTGAAACTCCAACAAAAAATCCATGGTACTTTGAATTCCATATGAAATAGTATTGGCCTTGTATATTCTTCCCCCCTTGCTTTTTTGAGATAAGTTTGGAATCCCATGAGGACATTTGGAGGTAGACATTTGGAGGACATTTGATAGAACTTACTTGAAAATCAGAGTAATCTTTGCAACGAAAGCTTTAGAGTAGTAGAGCCTTTGAGATGAAATCAAACTTCGAATTCTTATTGAACTTCTTTCAGGAAATATAAAAGCTAAGAAGGTGGAGGTTTACAGAGAAACTCTTAAGAGGGCTAAAAACTCGATGCCTTTACAAATGATTTTGAGTTCTATTTATAGAGACTTCCGTCTTTTAATTTCATCTTCATTTGATTGCCGACACTTTCATTTGCTTTTCTTGCCGACACCTTATCTTCTTGTAATTGGTCCTTTTGAGATTCTTATCATTCTTATCTTATCTTGAAATCGGTATCTTTGAAATTGGCCGACTTTATCAAAAGTCTGTCGGGTCTTGAGCGCAGGGACCACCAAATGGATCAAAAGTCGATTCCGATGACGATCCAGCTGATTCATCTTTTTTGTCTTCTTCTTTCTTGTCTTGATTTTGCAAATAATTTAGGTATTCTTTGAGCATTTCCGGATTCTGCATCATCTTCTTCATTAAGAAGTCATTTGCCGTTGTTTCTGATGTTGAGCAACTTTTCTCTTTTTCTATCTTCTGTGGAGTAGTTGGGGAATTAACTCCTTTGGTAGATTGCTGATTTGGATTAGTCCATTTGAGTTTTTCTCCAGTCTCTAGGAATCTTATTACATTCTTTTGATCACAAAATTCTTGATTGAATCCTAACCACCATTTAATTTTGAATTCTCGAACTAGTGACATTGAAAGTGGTTTTTCCAATTCTTGATGAACTTTGAAACTCCAACAAAAAATCCATGGTACTTTGAATTCCATATGAAATAGTATTGGCCTTGTATATTCTTCCCCCCTTGCTTTTTTGAGATAAGTTTGGAATCCCATGAGGACATTTGGAGGTAGACATTTGGAGGACATTTGATAGAACTTACTTGAAAATCAGAGTAATCTTTGCAACGAAAGCTTTAGAGTAGTAGAGCCTTTGAGATGAAATCAAACTTCGAATTCTTATTGAACTTCTTTCAGGAAATATAAAAGCTAAGAAGGTGGAGGTTTACAGAGAAACTCTTAAGAGGGCTAAAAACTCGATGCCTTTACAAATGATTTTGAGTTCTATTTATAGAGACTTCCGTCTTTTAATTTCATCTTCATTTGATTGCCGACACTTTCATTTGCTTTTCTTGCCGACACCTTATCTTCTTGTAATTGGTCCTTTTGAGATTCTTATCATTCTTATCTTATCTTGAAATCGGTATCTTTGAAATTGGCCGACTTTATCAAAAGTCTGTCGGGTCTTGAGCGCAGGGACCACCAAATGGATCAAAAGTCGATTCCGATGACGATCCAGCTGATTCATCTTTTTTGTCTTCTTCTTTCTTGTCTTGATTTTGCAAATAATTTAGGTATTCTTTGAGCATTTCCGGATTCTGCATCATCTTCTTCATTAAGAAGTCATTTGCCGTTGTTTCTGATGTTGAGCAACTTTTCTCTTTTTCTATCTTCTGTGGAGTAGTTGGGGAATTAACTCCTTTGGTAGATTGCTGATTTGGATTAGTCCATTTGAGTTTTTCTCCAGTCTCTAGGAATCTTATTACATTCTTTTGATCACAAAATTCTTGATTGAATCCTAACCACCATTTAATTTTGAATTCTCGAACTAGTGACATTGGAAGTGGTTTTTCCAATTCTTGATGAACTTTGAAACTCCAACAAAAAATCCATGGTACTTTGAATTCCATATGAAATAGTATTGGCCTTGTATATTCTTCCCCCCTTGCTTTTTTGAGATAAGTTTGGAATCCCATGAGGACATTTGGAGGTAGACATTTGGAGGACATTTGATAGAACTTACTTGAAAATCAGAGTAATCTTTGCAACGAAAGCTTTAGAGTAGTAGAGCCTTTGAGATGAAATCAAACTTCGAATTCTTATTGAACTTCTTTCAGGAAATATAAAAGCTAAGAAGGTGGAGGTTTACAGAGAAACTCTTAAGAGGGCTAAAAACTCGATGCCTTTACAAATGATTTTGATTTCTATTTATAGAGACTTCCGTCTTTTAATTTCATTTTCATTTGATTGCCGACACTTTCATTTGCTTTTCTTGCCGACACCTTATCTTCTTGTAATTGGTCCTTTTGAGATTCTTATCATTCTTATCTTATCTTGAAATCGGTATCTTTGAAATTGGCCGACTTTATCAAAAGTCTGTCGGGTCTTGAGCGCAGGGACCACCAAATGGATCAAAAGTCGATTCCGATGACGATCCAGCTGATTCATCTTTTTTGTCTTCTTCTTTCTTGTCTTGATTTTGCAAATAATTTAGGTATTCTTTGAGCATTTCCGGATTCTGCATCATCTTCTTCATTAAGAAGTCATTTGCCGTTGTTTCTGATGTTGAGCAACTTTTCTCTTTTTCTATCTTCTGTGGAGTAGTTGGGGAATTAACTCCTTTGGTAGATTGCTGATTTGGATTAGTCCATTTGAGTTTTTCTCCAGTCTCTAGGAATCTTATTACATTCTTTTGATCACAAAATTCTTGATTGAATCCTAACCACCATTTAATTTTGAATTCTCGAACTAGTGACATTGGAAGTGGTTTTTCCAATTCTTGATGAACTTTGAAACTCCAACAAAAAATCCATGATACTTTGAATTCCATATGAAATAGTATTGGCCTTGTATATTCTTCCCCCCTTGCTTTTTTGAGATAAGTCTGGAATCCCATGAGGACATATGGAGGTAGAATTTCTGGTTGTGGATCAAACCATTTCCACCAATGGTTGAACCAAATTGGGAATTCTCTGCTGCAATTTTCTTTGAATGTGAAGAACCAAGAATGATTGAATGGTCTATACAAAAAAGTACGATACCATGCCATTTTGTAATCTTGATAAGTAAATCCATCTGGAATGAATCTAACTGAGAAAGATTTCTTTGAATAAAGAGAAGTCCATTCATTAGGAGAACAAACTTTCTTTATAATGCATTTTGAATGGCTGATAATTTCTGGATTCTTTTTGTCTGGAATAGGAAAAATCTCAACAGATTGAGTATCAGTGAGAATTAATTCGTAATAATCCAGATTTTTGGATGGATCATCTGGTTGCCAAAAACATGTTGAAGGAAAAAGTCTTTGGGTAAAAGAATTTAGTGCATTGTAAAGAGACACTTCTTGAAATCTAGTTAGAGTGGTATGTTGAGTAATAGGTTTGGTAAAATATGGATTTTCATTGCCTTTTTCTGGGGTTCTTGGAATTTGTTGAATGGGTCTTATTTGAGAAGAAGTTGGAGTACGAGCAGCTTGACTATAAGTCAATGCTGGAAAATCTTGCAATATTTGAAATCTATTTTGAGTTACAGGAGTAAGACTCATCTCATAGTCTTGAAGAGTCTTAGGTCTAGAACTTCCTGCTTTTGAATCCATGAGCCTGCAAAATTAACAAATAATTTTGTTAAGTTTTTCTCTAAGCTGTTGGATTTGGTTGTTATAATATTGAATATCCTCTTGAGGATGACCGGCCTTTTTGAGGACGTCTTTGAAAATGATATAGGAATTGATTTGTCTTTGGAAAAGAAAAGCTTGTTCTTTTGGAGTAGTGGCAGCCCAATAGCTATGTCTGATATGTACTGTATCATGGTTTCGAATTTGATGGTAAGGAATGGGTTGAATTTCAGTTTCAGAGGTTTTAATATAATAGGTAAAATGTCTGTGCGAAATATTTGAATCTCTTCTTCGAAGAATAGGATTATCTCTTTCAGCTCGTAATCTTCGAATATATTCTTTATGAGTTTCACGTTCCATTTCCCTGTAAAAATTCTCTTGTCAAGAAGTCAGGGAGAGAATTATCTTCTCCTTTGATAAATGTTATTTCGAAATCAAATACTGATAAAATTGCTTGCCATCTAGCAAATATTTGTTTTGAAACTATATTTTGAACATCTTTTTGTAAAACTTCTTTTGTTGATTTACAATCTATTCTAAGCAAAAATTTTTTATTGTATAAATCATCTTGAAATTTTGATATACATAATACTATAGATAAAATTTCTTTTTTAATAGTTGAATAATTCTTTTGTGGTCCTGACCATGTTCCTGAATGAAATCTAACTAATTCTTCATTCGAATCTTCTATTTTTTGTTTCAATATTCCTCCATTACCTAATTCTGATGCATCTGTTTCTACTATCATAAAAGCTTTAGGATGAGGTAGACATAAACATGGTAATGATTCAATCTTTTCTTTAAGATATCTAACCTTTTGAGTATGTTTTTCTGTCCATGGTTTTGGATTCTTTTTTAATCTATCAAATAATATAGCACATTCTTGTCTTAGTTTGGGAAAGAAATTTGCAATGTAATTTAAGCATCCTAAAAATTTTTGTAATTGATTTTTCTCCTTTATTTCATCTGGAAATTTGTTTGCAAATTCTAAAGCTCTATTTATTGGTTTTATTGTTCCTTTATTTATATTATGTCCTAAAAATCTCACTTCAGTTTGGAATAGTTTCATTTTTGTTGCTGAAACGACTAAACCATTTTTCTTAACTATTTTTAGAAATATATTTAAATGTTTAAAATGTTGTTCTAATGATTCTAAAAATATTAATACATCATCAATATAAACTATACTAAATGAACTATAAGGATTAAATATATCAATCATTATATTTTGAAATTCTGAAAGTGCATTTTTTAAACCAAATGGCATTACTTTCCATTCATAGTGGCCAAAAGGTGTTGTAAATGCTGTTTTATATCTATCTTCAGAGGTTATTAAAATCTGCCAATATCCTGACTTCATATCAAATTTTGAAAATATTTTTGCGTTATATAATCTATTTAATAAATCTTTTTTATTTGGAATTGGATATCTAATCCATTGTAAAACTTTATTTAATGGTTTATAATTAATAACTAATCTGGGAACTCCTCTTTCTTTTTCGGCTTGATTCATAACATAAAAAACTGCACAACTCCAGGGTGATTTTGAAGGTGTTATTAATCCTTTATTTATTAATGCTTGTATTTCTTTTTTACAAAATTCTAGTAATTCACTATTCATTTGTATAGGTCTTGCTTTAGTCGGAATATTTTTTTCATTAAAATCTTTTTCATATGGTAATTTTATCATATGTTGTTTTCTATCCCAAAAGGCATTTGGAATTTCTGCACAAACTTCTTTTTTAATTAATTTTTCCAATTCTAAAATTCTTTTTTGCATTTTTATTTCTTTTAATTGTTCTTCAATTTTTAAATAAGATTTTTCTTCCTTTATATAATTTATATGTTGTTTTACTCTAGTAATTGAATTTATTATTTTATATATAGAGGATGATTGTAACATTTGTAATTCTCTTTGTTTTATTGGAGTTAAGAATTTAAAAGTAATAGTTTTTCCTATAATATTAGTAGAAATACCTTCATGTCCTACTAAAAATGGATAGATTTGAATTAAAAAAGGTGTTCCTAGGATTATGTCATTACTTATATTTTTTACAATTATAAAATTGTGTCTAATACAATAATTATCATTACATATTGATCCTTTTGTAAATTTGTATTTTACATCTAAATTTTCACCATTTGCTGCCATCAAAGTTTCATTTGTTCTTTCACAATACTTAGTAGGAATAATTCCTTCTTTAATACAACTTGTATCTGCTCCACTATCTAATAAAGTTACATAAGTTTCTTTGAAATCTTCCACCATTATAGTGACTAAGGCTGTTGATCTTGATCCCTATCTTTTGATGTTTACAAAACAAATGGATGATACTAATATTTCTTCAAGATATATTTTCAGTTATGAAGTTATTTGATTCCATGATCAAGTACAATTGAAAGATGACAAAGTATGCTGAAGCTGTCGGACGCTCAAGATGTCAGGATCGGGCGTCCGATAATCATTGCACAACTTCGGACGCATGCTTCGGACGTCCGATAGGATCCTTCGAAGTCGAAGAAACTATCGGACCTATCGGACGCTGAATATGTCTCTACCGGACGTCCGATAGAAACATGATAATTTCTCAAATCTGTTTGTTTGCTGTCGGACGCATAAAGAGCTTGCACCGGACGTCCGAAAGAATTGAAGAAAATCTCTGAAACTCACTGCCTGCTGTCGGACGCATAAAACAGGGCTATCGGACGTCCGACACTCCAACGGCTAGTTGACTCTTCAGCTACTTTCTATCCGTTGGAAGCTTTAATGAGACTCTTTCTTGGTCCTATATAAATAGTGGTTGGTCAGATACTTCAAATAACTTTGGCACACTGAAGATACAAAAGATCTAGAGAGATTTTAGTGAGAAAATACTCCAAAAAGAATATTTGTAGTTTTAGTGGTGTGAGGTTCATTGTAAGCTTTTCATTTGTGAGTGAATCTTTCATGAGTGTAGCTCTGTGAGGGTTGTCCTGAGGGATAGTAAAACGTCCTGACTTGACCGAGTGCTGCTTGGGGCAAGGAGGAGGTGAACCTTCCTTTGTACACAAGAGTGATTGTAATTCATCAACTTGAAGTAGCTTGTTTCAATTAATCTACAAGCTCAAGAGGAGTTGGGTAGTTAATTGGTTTGCAATCCTTTCCTTTTTATTTACTTACTGTTACATTTGTGATCTTTTAATTGCTTATCAGTTGGTTGTTTTCGGGCCTAATAATTGGTATCAGAGCTTGGTCCTAGAGATTAAGCTCAATCGGCTTTGAAGTAAAGATGACAACCAATAATGCTATGTTTTTTGAAGGACATTCTGTTATTAGACCACCAGTGTTTAATGGGTCAAATTATATGAGTTGGAAAGAAAGAATGATTATCTTTTTGCAATCTATTGATATCGAATTGTGGTTTATTATTAGTGAAGGTCCATATGATGCCTCTCTTATAGATGAAAATACTCGTGCATCTAGACCGAAAACAAGAAGTGAACTGACTGCTGTGGATAGAGCTCATCTCACCTTAAATGCAAAAGCCATGAATGTGTTATATTGTGCATTAGACTCAAATGAATCTATTAGAGTCAAGGGTTGCAAGTCAGCTAAAGAAATTTGGGACAAACTGAAAGAAATTCATGAAGGTAGTGAGAATGTTAGAGAACAAAAGAAGTCCATTCTAGTTACAAAGTATGAATCTTTCAAGATGGAACCTCATGAAAATGTTGATCAAATGTATTGTAGATTCAATGATCTCATTAAAGATTTAGAGGTGCTGGAAAAAGAATATTCTCTTGGTGAGAAAAATAGAAAAATCCTGAATGCCTTGTCCAATGATTGGGAAAATAAAGTGACTGCTATTGAGGAGGCTAGAGATTTGAATACTATGCCTATTGAATCTCTTATTAATTCTCTTACCTCTTATGAGCTGAAACTTAAGACTAAGATGCAAGAGGAAGAGGATGCAAAAGTGCGAAAGAATATTGCTCTAAAAGTCTCACAAGATGAAGATGATTCTGCCTCCCTAGATGAAAAAGATGTGGAAGGTGATGACAATGATATCACTCTCATCACAAGAAGTTTCAAACGAATACTCAACAAGAGGAGATTCAGAAATGGTGGACCTAGCAATTCATTCCCAAATCAGTTCAACAACTCGAGAAACAAAGGGAAGCTAGAGTTCAACAAAAAGCAAACTGATCAGTGCTTTGAATGCGGCCAACCTGGACACTATGCAAGTGACTGTCCAGTGATGAAGAAGAAAGAAGGAAGAAAACCAAGAATAAACAATTTTCAATTCACATGGAATGAATGCAATTCCGATGGTGAAATTGAAGAGGAAGATCAATCTGCTCAATTGGCTTTCATGGCCATTGGAGATGATGAGGTAACATCTTCTAGCTCTCAATTTGAAAGTGATGATGAAGATGATGATGATCTTGAATCTTTTATTATAAAATTGCATGATAGTTTGAAAGAATTTTATGTTAGAAACAAGGAGTTAAAACAGAAAATTAGTTTTTTTCTTCGAGATAATGCAAATCTTTTTCAACAAAACAAAAAGTTGAAAGCTGAAAATGATTACTTCAAAAAAAGTGAGACTGCTTTACACTTGGATCTTGATAGAAAAACAAGTTTTTGTGAAATGTTCAAAAGGGAACAAGATGATTTGAAAAGAAGAATGGATGATTTAAATGAGTTGCTTCAACATAAAAAATAGGACTGTTTTCAAAGTAATAAATCAAAAACTCATTTTAAGATAAATTCTGCTGCAAATGAGTTTGCTTTCCATAGGAGAAGACAAGTAAGATTTATTAAACCTGTTCATATAAATAATTCCCTGATTATGTGTAATTTCTGTTGTCAAAAAGGTCACATGAAAAGTGATTGCTATGTGAGAAAGAATATAAAAAAAGGCATGAAATGCATGTGGATTGTTAGACATGATGCTAATTTTAACAAGTAGGAGGTTTTGTCTAATCATTGCAGTGATTCTTGTTCAAAATATTTTTTCTTTTGATACTTTGATCTGAGTTTTCGCTGATATCTTTGAATACTACTGAATCTATATGATGTCAAAAAGAGAGATAAAAGAATAATGCTGATCTTATGATGATTTGCTGTGATTGCTGTCATTTCTCTATTTTTTCTTGGAATATTGAATTCTCTGTTATTGTTGCTGGATTATAGTAGTTGATTTTTACTCTTATGATGACAAAAAGGGGGAGAAATGGATGCAATGTGTAAGGGGGAGTTATTCTGAGATTATGAGTTTGGCTCTTAAAAGTTTTGGTTGCAATGATTAAGGGGGAGCTTATACTTATTTTTGTTTCTTTCCATCCATTGTTTTGTCATCATCAAAAAGGGGGAGATTGTTGATCTTGATCCCTATCTTTTGATGTTTACAAAACAAATGGATGATACTAATATTTCTTCAAGATATATTTTCAGTTATGAAGTTATTTGATTCCATGATCAAGTACAATTGAAAGATGACAAAGTATGCTGAAGCTGTCGGACGCTCAAGATGTCAGGATCGGACGTCCGATAATCATTGCACAACTTCGGACGCATGCTTCGGACGTCCGATAGGATCCTTCGAAGTCGAAGAAACTATCGGACCTATCGGACGCTGAATATGTCTCTACCGGACGTCCGATAGAAACAAGATAATTTCTCAAATCTGTTTGTTTGCTGTCGGACGCATAAAGAGCTTGCACCGGACGTCCGAAAGAATTGAAGAAAATCTCTGAAACTCACTGCCTGCTGTCGGACGCATAAAACAGGGCTATCGGACGTCCGACACTCCAACGGCTAGTTGACTCTTCAGCTACTTTCTATCCGTTGGAAGCTTTAATGAGACTCTTTCTTGGTCCTATATAAATAGTGGTTGGTCAGATACTTCAAATAACTTTGGCACACTGAAGATACAAAAGATCTAGAGAGATTTTAGTGAGAAAATACTCCAAAAAGAATATTTGTAGTCTTAGTGGTGTGAGGTTCATTGTAAGCTTTTCATTTGTGAGTGAATCTTTCATGAGTGTAGCTCTGTGAGGGTTGTCCTGAGGGATAGTAAAACGTCCTGACTTGACCGAGTGCTGCTTGGGGCAAGGAGGAGGTGAACCTTCCTTTGTACACAAGAGTGATTGTAATTCATCAACTTGAAGTAGCTTGTTTCAATTAATCTACAAGCTCAAGAGGAGTTGGGTAGTTAATTGGTTTGCAATCCTTTCCTTTTTATTTACTTACTGTTACATTTGTGATCTTTTAATTGCTTATCGGTTGGTTGTTTTCGGGCCTAACAAAGGCATACCATTTTTGAAATGTTATTCTTTCTATTGTATTTAAATATTGTGTTTCATCTATTGGTTTTTCTGAAATAACTATCTCTTCTGTATTTAATGTTTTTGAGGTAGAAGGTTGATTTTCTATTAAAATCATCTTTGCTTCTATTTCTAGATCTTTAGTTTTTAATTCTATAATTTCTTTTTGTAATTGTTTTATTTGTCCCTTTAAAATATTAATTTCTGTTTGAAGATCTTTAGTAGTTTCCTTTTTTATATTATTGATATTAGGATATTTGTCTAGTAATTTTGAGATGCTAAATGGTTCTATTATTTTTGGCATCTTTTCTTCTTGTATTATTAAACTTTTTAATCTTTCTAAATATTCTTTTTTAGCTAAAGGGTCTTCAATGTTTTCTATTATATCTAATAAAAATTCATTATCTTCCTTTTTTGTGATTACATTTATATATTTTGGATTACAATTACAATCTTCTTCACTTTCTGAACTACTTACATCATTGTAATAATTATCTTCTGTACTTTGTTCTTTTTCATTTATTAATAGATTTATTAGCTTATTCTTTATTTCTTTATCTTCTGCACAGATTTCATTTAATTTTTCTTTTAATTTACATTTATTTGCTTTATGTCCTACTTTTCCACATTTATAGCAAATTACTTTCTTTTTATAAAATTTTTTGTTTTTCTTTTCTTCATAATTTTTATCTTTATTAGATTTTTTATATCTTAAATATTTTTTATCCTTTTTACTTTTCTTTTTATATGCTGATGGTGATTTAATTCTTTTAATACCGAATGCTTCACAAAATGATCCTACTTCTTTTGTTTTTGATCCATACTTAATTTGAAGTTTTAATTCTAAACATAATATTAATCCTTCTTTTTTCACAAAAGCAAATAATTGTCCAAAAGTAATATTTTCGAATGAAATAACATTTGTTCCCATTTCCTTTTGTAAATTATCCATTATCCTTTGTGAAAATAGACTTGGTAATCCTGTAATAAATCTTTCTTTCCAAAATGAAGCATTACAATCTGGTCTTCTTAATACATTGGTTAAAAACATATCTTTATACCATCTAAAATCTGACAAAGTTGGACATCTTAAATTTGTTAAGAATGTTTTATTAGCATTTAATTCTTCCTTTGGATTTCCTATAAAGTACATTACTATTGTTACAATTAAAAATTCTGCAGCATCTGACTGAACTTGAATATTACCTTGATCACCTTCAATTTCTTGAGTATGGTCTAGTATTGATAATTTATCTTGAAGTGTTAAAGCATTATCCCACCAATTTTTTAATTGTCCTGTAAATCCTGATACTAACAAGGTTGCTACATTTCTTTCTTGAATATTTTTTAACTTATAAGCTAGTCTAGCCATTCCCATTTCTTGTAGAATATTTAATACTTCATATTCTGCTCTTCCATCTATATTCCATTCAAAAATTGAGTCTCCATCATATTTAGTAGTGTGAAATTTTGATCTTTCTTCATATTGAATATCTGGGGGATTTGGTCTTGGATAATAATTTCTAGTACTTACCATTTGCCAATCTTTTTTATTATTTTTAAAAGGTTTTCTTCTTCTTATTTTATTTATTTGATTACTTCCTTCTTCCTTAAATTGATCTTCTATTGATGAAATTACATCTTCATTGCTTTCTGATTCACTTGATTCTTCTGTTGATGTTTCTTTATTTTTTACAGTATCTAACATATTTATTCTAGAAGGTTGAGTTTGGGCTTCTGTTGTTAGGTTCTGCAATGATTGAGATATTCTACTTAATATATTATCAGTATTATTTATTCTTTGAGTATTAACACTTTGAATTAATTCTTGTTCTCTTTCTCTAGTTAAGCTTCTAGGTTGAAAATGGGGTGCTGAAATATCATTTGAAAATTTTGTTACTGGTTTCTAGATACTATCTATCTTAGTACTTATAACTTCTATATGTTGTGATATAGTATGAAGAATTTGATTTGTATAATTATTTTGCTGATATAATTTTTTAATATCATCTAAATTTATATTATTAGTATTACTACTACTTGCTTCAACTTCTCTGCCTTTTTTGAAAGGGGATGCAATTATATCTCCTTGTCCTACATTAATTTTTACTTCTTGTAATGGAGGATGTATTGCCGTTATTACTTGATCATCTTTTAATTTCCATTTTTTATATAAATTAGTTTGAACATTTATCTGAGGGGTATCATATATGTTGTCTATTCCTATTTTTGAAATATAGAATGATAACCATGTAAAGAAAGGAAAATCAAACTTTCTTGTTTCTAATTCATTTTTCCACTCTGATATTAATTTTTCTTTACATTTGGAGGATAATTCAGAAAACCAAATTCTTTTTTCTATATTTTCTTCATCATCAAAATCTTCTTGTAAATATTTATGATTTATTTTATATTCCTTAATTATTACATTTATTTCTCCTTTCATCTGGGAGTGTGTTGGAGAATAATCTGATTGATTTTGATTAATTACTTCTGGAACAGGGGTTTTAAATTTAAATGTTGAAGTACTTTCTTCAGGAAAATTTGGATTAATAGATTCATAACTAGACCTTCTAGCTGGTATCCAAGAATGATTAGAAGTAGTTGGTCTTTCTCTGAATGAAGAAAATCTCAGTAAGACTTTTCCATCTGGTTCTTCAATAATATTTTCTGGACTTGTTTGTTCTATATTTCTTGGTGCTTGTGGATTTTGAATTATAAATTCACTAGGTATGGTTATTTCATCCCATTTTAATCTTTTTGGAGTATATGTAGTAGGTCTGTCAGCATCAACTTGTAATAGCGTTGTTTCGTCCTTTAAAGTTGGTGTCATAATAAATTTAGGATTTAGCTGTGAGGATAATGGTCTATAATACATTCTATAAATTACAGCAAAATTCTTTGTATGTTTTTCAAATTCATCGCCTTGTATATGAATATCTAATATTACCGAATTCAAAACATGTGGATCAGTTAAATCTACTGAAAAATTTGGGGCACAATTAAAATAAATAGGTCCATTACATACATTTGTTTGAATCATAGTCAAAAGTGATGTTTTATATCTCTTGAGTCTTGTATCTCTTAAAGCTAAATATATAGGTGCGTCTACTCCTAAATGGAATAAGGGTTTAACCGCAACTTGTATTAAGCCTATATGTATATATCTATATTCCTTACTTAGATACTTTTGAATGGTATTATGATTCAATAATGGAATTGATTGGTATTCTTCTTGAATAGATATTGTTTCTTCATGAGTTTTAACTGATAAAGCTGTTTTGAAATCTAAAGGTCCGATTCTATAAATATGCTCTATTTTTTCTTCGGGAATAGTCCAATCTGAATTATTTACAGGCATATGATATTCATGACTTTGTACTATACTTGGTTGTTTGGAACTAGATACTATCTTTAATTGTCTAAGGAATGCAGCCATGTTTGATATCTTATTTATTCTTTTATCTTATCAGGAACAACCGAGCGTAAGCGTGGAACATCCTATCCTGGACTTACCAACCGGCTTACAAAGCTTCTAAGTCTTACCAATGCTAAGATAAATTTATAAATAAGATAGTTAGCATGAATGCATAAATCAGAAATTTAAGACAAGATATAATTCTAAACAATCAGTAGTATATAGCATTACTGTGGCTCTAATACCAGAACCAACCCAGGCATATAATTGACATAAAATTTGATAGAACTTACTTGAAAATCAGAGTAATCTTTGCAACGAAAGCTTTAGAGTAGTAGAGCCTTTGAGATGAAATCAAACTTCGAATTCTTATTGAACTTCTTTCAGGAAATATAAAAGCTAAGAAGGTGGAGGTTTACAGAGAAATTCTTAAGAGGGCTAAAAACTCGATGCCTTTACAAATGATTTTGAGTTCTATTTATAGAGACTTCCGTCTTTTAATTTCATCTTCATTTGATTGCCGACACTTTCATTTGAATTTCATTTGCTTTTCTTGCCGACACCTTATCTTCTTGTAATTGGTCCTTTTGAGATTCTTATCATTCTTATCTTATCTTGAAATCGGTATCTTTGAAATTGGCCGACTTTATCAAAAGTCTGTCGGGTCTTGAGCGCAGGGACCACCAAATGGATCAAAAGTCGATTCCGATGACGATCCAGCTGATTCATCTTTTTTGTCTTCTTCTTTCTTGTCTTGATTTTGCAAATAATTTAGGTATTCTTTGAGCATTTCCAGATTCTGCATCATCTTCTTCATTAAGAAGTCATTTGCCGTTGTTTCTGATGTTGAGCAACTTTTCTCTTTTTCTATCTACTATGGAGTAGTTGGGGAATTAACTCCTTTGGTAGATTGCTGATTTGGATTAGTCCATTTGCGTTTTTCTCCAGTCACTAGGAATCTTATTACATTCTTTTGATCACAAAATTCTTGATTGAATCCTAACCACCATTTAATTTTGAATTCTCGAACTAGTGACATTGGAAGTGGTTTTTCCAATTCTTGATGAACTTTGAAACTCGAGCAAAAAATCCATGGTACTTTGAATTCCATATGAAATAGTATTGGACAAACCTAGTTTTCCAAAGTCATTGCGTGTTGGAAATTTTTCATAGGAAACCCTACGCAGTTTTGGAAAATTTGCTATAGCTTCGTGTAGAAAAGTCAGAATTGAGTTCCACTTATTGCGTTATTAGACTCTTAGTTTTTTTAACCATGTAAAATTCATGGTTTGGTTCACTTTCTATAAATACCAGCAAAATTTCAAATTGGGCAGAAAATCCAAGACTGTCCTGTTTTTGCACTTAGTTAAGCAGTGAATTGAGATTGAGATTTGACCAATTTATGGGATGAATTTTATGAAGGTGTCTTCTAGAGAGTTCTAGGCTTTTGAGTCTATTTTCTAAGGGTGTAATATTTATGATTTTTTGATTTACAGAACTCAAGTTATACTTTTTAAAAGAATGTCACTAAAGTTGAAAATTTTATCAAATGGATTGAGTGGGACTTGGAAAATTTTGGAAAACATTTTCTGGGTTTTAAACCTTATTTTGGTGAGATTTTGGATGCTTAAATTGCTCTCCTCACTTTTAGAATGCATTTAGATTTTTTCTTGATTTGCACCTTCAAATTTGCCCTTGAACCCTATGTGTGAGAAGCTATCTTATATAGGCTTGTGGCTCATAGTTGAGCCTAATATGCGAGCTTTGTTCACTAAAGTTTTGGATGGTTGGATCATAATATCTTTATCTTGGTTGTTCTTAGGGTTTGTTGGTGAGCACGAGCATAACCCGGGGACGAACTTTTGACATTTACTCTACTGATATTGGTGAGTGTTCCTTGCATGCGTGTGCTTTAAATGACTATGTGAAATGTTGTGAATGTTGCCGGAATATTAAATTCTTTCCAATGATTGCTAAATAGATTTTCGATAAGTAAGTGTGTACTTTATTGCACTCGACCCAAGCAAAAGTGAATTTTCAATGATTGAATGCTACTTGCGCATGAATGTAAGCCTTTTAGCTGAAGTAGACCCTTGGCCTTCGTTGCCAGTCGGCTCGAGTCAAAAGCGGACTCGGTCGGGCGGCTGGTGACCTTAGGACAATGTTTGGTATATTCGAGTATTACTATGAAGTTTGGTGGAGAATTGACAAGTGAATTCAATGCAATGAAATCAATGAATGAATGACAAGAACACCGAAGGAGTTTTCACTTGCAAACGTTTTCTAATGTCGAAGGGATAAGGAAAATGGTTGGCGAATGAATGAATGACTTGAATGAATGGTTCCAAGTGAGCACGTATCCTTTCAATGAATGAATGATTAATTCTTGAATGATTGCTTATTACTGTGCCAAGTGTGCAAAGTACTAAATATAAATGTTTTCGTGTTTTGCCTACTTATGCTTGTTTGGGAACCTCATCGGACTTTTAGCTCATTCCATTAGTTTGTTTTCCTTACAAGAGTGGAGGCTGGAGCAAGTAAGCGTGAACTAGTGTGTACAAGTTTCTTGTACTTGTACTTTTATAGATTGAATGTATTTGAGATATTTGGCAATGTAAAGGTACGTTTCATTTTTGGCTTGTAAATAAAGTTGAATTATGGTTGATTTGAGGACTTTCTATGTTAATCTAGAGACATGAAAAAATATTTTTAGAATGTAAGTGAGTGAGTGATACGGTCCTCGATCAACTCGTTTCAAGACACGTAGCACGCTTGCCCAAGGATCTAGTAAGGTTGTCCAACGCTTGGATTATGGAACCTAAAACCAAAACGGACGACACGAATTGATTGAAGGTGGTAGAACGACGACTCCAATTGAGGTGAATACTCTAGTGGATAAATTGGTAGAACAATCAAGGACAATACGCAAGATTGCTCAAGAACCCTTGCCAAGCAAGTTAAGGTTCGAATGCTCTCAATAATTCGAAGAGAAACAAATCAGAATTTTATTATCAAAATTGTGTACCCTTTAACCATACAAACCGAGCCTTTATATAGGCTAAGGGACTAATGAAAACCTAAGGGAAATAGGTAAGGGGGGTTCGGCCACTCCTTGGACAAGGTGGGCCGGCCCATGACTCAATAAACAATCTAATCCAATTGTAAACAATTGAAACCTACCATTAAGGCCTAAGGCCTAGTCGGCCATCCCACTTGGGGTCCACTTGATTTTTCATGGGTCAGGATCATTGTGTAGACAACTTGATTATCCCCTTCCAAACCTTCAATGTCCCTATGGACTCCTTGTTGGTCTTGGACATTTCGCACAAGGGCTTGGAGTGACTCCTTGAAGCACTTGGCTCGTGCACGTGTGATTGGGTCCAATGGAACTCGAACTGGGTCATTACTTAGGCTAAGGTCCATGCACACATCAGTCCCCTCCACTTGATAAGGATTTGTCCTCAAATCTGGATCCTCTTCCTCAAGGAACGGGCTCAAGTCCGCGATATTGAAGGTAGCGCTAACATTGTACTCCCCAGGTAGCTCCAATTTGTAGGTATTGTCATTGACTCGTTAGAGCACTCAAAAGGGTCCATCTCCTCTTAGGGACAGCTTGCTTTGGCGTTGCTTAGGAAATCTCTCCTTCCTTCGGTGCAGCTAGACCCAATCTCCAGGCTCGAAAATTATTTTACAACGATACTTGTTAGCTTGCTGGATGTGTTGTTGAGTACGCCTCTTGATGTTGGCTCGAACAGCCTCATGTAACCTACGCACAAATTGAGGTTTCTTTTTCCCATCTAAGCTTGTGTGCTCAGAGGAAGGTAAGGGTGCCAAATCCAGGGGAGTCAGGGGGTTAAAGCCATAGACAATCTCAAATGGTGAGTAGTGTGTTGTACTATGAACAGTTCTATTATAAGCAAATTCAACATGCGGCAAACACTCTTTCCAAGATTTAAGATTCTTTTTAATCAAAATCTTGAGTAATGTACCAAGTGTGCGATTGACAACCTCAGTTTGTCCATCGCTTTATGGATGACTTGTGGTTGAAAACAACAATCTAGTGCCAAGCTTGGACCACAAAGTCTTCCAAAAATAACTCACAAACTTCACATCTCTATCACTAACAATGGTTTGAGGCATACCATACAAACGAACAATTTCTTTAAAGAACAAGTTAGCAATGTGAGATGCATCATCAGTTTTGTGACAAGGGATGAAATGAGCCATCTTAGAGAATCGGTCAACTACTACATAGATGGAATCATTACCCCTTGGTGACCTAGGTAGTCCTAAGACAAAGTTCATAGACAAGTCCACCCAAGGACAATGTGGAATGGGCAATGGGGTGTACAAGTCATATGGATTTGTTTTAGACTTGGCTTTGTGGCAAGTGGTACATTTACCAACCATGCATTCAACATCCCTACGCATATGAGGCTAGTAAAAATGCTCTTGTAACATTGCTAAAGTCTTAACAATGCCAAAGTGACCCATGAGACCACCACGATATGATCTCGAACCAAAAGATCACGAATAGAAGAATTAGACACACATATAATAGAAATCCATCATGCAAAAAGTATTTTCCATGCGGACTCCTAACACAAGCAGCATATATTTCACCAAATCAAGATCATGTGCATAAAGTTTCTTAATCATCTCAAACCCTAATAACTTAGCATCAAGAAAAACAAGCAAAAAATGCCTACGAAATAGTGCATTAGCCACTACATTCGTTGTGAGGACCCGCAAAATTCTCCTTATTTTATTTTATATTATTTTATTTTTCCGCGTGCATGTTCCTTACTTTAATTTAATTATACTAAATTTTCAGAAATTTTTATAAGTAAGTATCAGTTTAAATCATTTTTCCTAGTACAAGTTAGTTCATGTTAAGTTTGAAGTGCATTGTAGACGTGGGACCCGCTAGTACGATAAATGCGATATATTTTTTACCACTAGTTAAAGTTTTGTGTTAAGTGATATTATTGTATAAGGTGTTAAGAGATAATTAGGGATTAGTTAGGAAGATTAGTGTTGGAAGACAAAGCTAATTGGAGTAAACTCTAGAAGCTAAGTGTCAAGACACCATTGGAGGGTGGACTTTGACCCAAGACCACCTTACTTTCTAATTAGCCAAATTTGACCAAAATTCATCTCATTTTTCTTCATTCTTGGCCAGCCAAAAGAGAGGAGAAAAGAGAAAGAAGGCTTCATCTTGCACCTCAATTTCTTGCTACAATCTTGAGTTTTAACCAACCAAATCACAAACTACTCCATAAAAGTTGTTTACTAAGAAGGATTAAAGGATTGAGTGGAGTGATTTTGGAGGGACAATCTCTAAGCTACCATCTTTGTTGAGGATACAAGGTACTTTGGACAAGAAACTTCCTTTTCCTTCATATATGTGTAAATTAGTGGATTATAGTTGCTACATAGGTAACTTTGTAAGAATATTTCATGGTTTGAAGTAGTTTTATGGTAAATTTCAGTTTTATGGTGAAAATTCTGATCACATGTGATGCTTGAGGGTTGTCCATGTTTTGATAGCTTAGCTATGAGTAATATTGAAGTTTTATAGACTAGTTTAACTTGCCTAAGCTTGTGTGCCTAAATTCCAGCAATGGAAGGTTGAACTGGCCTGCTATTGACCTATACATATGCCCATGTTAGAGCCTGAATCAGGCTTAGGTCAAAACATGAAAGTTGTAGTAAATGGTGTTAACTATCTGTCTGAAAATTTTCAGCTTAATCAGAGTATGGTAGCATGTGAAATAACAAAAATATCCTTGACTGCCAAATGTACTATTTTGCAGACAGTTTTCTATTTTCTCTGAAATTGCACCTTTTGACCTTGAAAATGAATGAAATGGCTGTCAATGTCTTCATAAGACTTGTAGTTCTCTATCTTGGCTTCGAAACGGTATAAAGTTTACCCCAATCCAATAAATGTAGCTCCAGTGGTGATTAAAATGCTATAAGATGTCAAATCTGCCGTTGAGCCTTTTGTCTTCAAAACTGATTTCCGGTTGTATTATTAGACTTGTGTTATAATTGGATGATTTTGAACCTAGTGAAAGGCTATTGTGGTAAGATTATTTGTGTGTGATATTGGGGCTGAATTGAGAAAAATAATGAAACCATAAATGACCGGAAAATAGGTAAATACAAAGGGCGTGCTGCCCAAATTTTCACTCGAGAACTAGTTGGATGTACTCACGACTTGAGCGAAAGGTTTTAGGGTTGTTCATGCCTTTAGGACCAACCGTTACCTTTTTACTCCGAAGTCACATCTTTGTTTTGCATTAATGGTTCATTTGGATAGGCATATGACTCGTAATTGAGTCTCATCTGCGAATTCCATTCACTAGGTTTTGGAGTCGAGTCTCAATTGTTTTCCCTTGGTTGTTCTAGGACGTGACGGTGACCAAAGGCATCCTTTGGGAGGAAACTTTTGAAGTTCTCCTTATTTGAACTGGTGAGTATACCACTCCCCTGCTTTGTTGCTTAACTGGTTTATTTGTACTTGAAATCTATGACATGAATGACTATGAACTCTATTTATTCTGAATGAGATGAGGGTGTACTTTATCACACTCATTCTCTTACCTATGTGATCATTTACTGTGCGAATTTGAATCTGTTATCTGTGTCTATTCTGACGTCGTTTGGAGGCTTGTATCCAATGACCCTTCTGTGACCTCTGAGTTTAAATCCTGTGGCTAGTTAATCGACTCGAGCCGACAAAGGCCTGATCGATTAGATAACGAGGCATGGTAGTCTGTTTCTGGGAAATCTTTGGGTATTGGAGACTCTGGATTTCTGGTATACTCGAGTATTACCTCTTTTGTTTCTGTTGAGGTATTCGAGTCAGGTAGGGGGTATGTTTGGTGGATGGAATTTGGTGTAAAGTAGTGCCCTACTGGACTGGTTACTTTATTTGAAAGTTGCCGGAGTGTCAACTATTATTTGATCAAGTTCTGGTGAAGCAAATAGGAATTTGACTCCTAAGAGCCACCTGTATCCTTTCAATTTGAATCACTGTGTGTAACTGTTTCCTGTTCTATCTGATGTGTGTATATGGTAGATGAAAATGAAGTTACATGACTCTTTACTGTTTATACTTCTGGTACCTCATTGAGCGTAAACTCACCCCATTCCCGTTATCATTGTTTTCCTTACAGGGGACAAACTTTGAAATCACGATTTTGGAAAAAAGAGGCGAGCTAGTGTAAATGTTCTTTTGTTAAGTTCTTTTGTAATCGAAAACCTTAGTTGGATTTTAATCAAGTATCACATTTTGAATTGTAAAGTTTTCAATGCATGTATATAAGTGTTTAACCCTGTATACTATTTGTACTTGATTGAGATTAACTAGCCACATAAGTGTTTAACTTGTCTTAGACTCATTAGATGGTCGGGCGAGTCTGGAGCTTGAACAAAGTAAGGAAAATTCTGGCAAGAAACGTTTCAAGAGAATCTGGCCATATATCCGGCCAGTTCTTGGCCAGATACTTGGCTGGATTGTCAGGAGAAAAATGGAAAGTTTTGTTTTGGTTCACTGCCTTGAATCCGGCAGACAATCCGGCTAGATATCCGACCAGATCTTAGCCGGATTGTGATGTGGCCCCAGTGCTTTTGTTTCTTTTTCAATTTTTGTTGGAATGTTATATCAAAGGTCTATTGCATCTTTCAGTTTAGTTATTTTAGTTTCCGAAAATTCATTTTTCGAAGTTCTTTCGAACGTCTCGTAGGGTTTTCATGCGTTTCGATTTAGTAGTTATGGCGAGAGTTGGGCAGGCGGTCTGTCGAGCCCTTTGGTTCGCCTTAGGGACAGGTGGGGCTATTACATTCGTTTTGCCAGTTTTGTACTTAATGATATAGGAGAAGGTGTCAATGAAACTTACCCATTTGGCATGTCACTTGCTCAATTTTGGTTGCCCCTTGAGAAACTTTAATGACTCGTGATCAGTGTGTATCACGAACTCCCTTGGATGGAGGTAGTGTTGCTAGGTCTCTAAAGCTCTCACTAATGCGTACAACTCCTTGTCATACGTGGGGTAGTTCAAGGTAGCACCTCCCAGTTTCTCGCTAAAGAAGGCACAAGGCCGCTTGTCTTACATGAGAACTGCTCCTATACCTACACTAGAAGAATCACATTTAATCTCAAAAGTTTTGTTAAAATTAAGTAATGTTAGAACAGGTGCATGTGTGAGTTTGTCCTTAAGGGTAAGGAATGCTTGTTCTTGGGCTTCTCCCCAATGGAATTTATGATTTTTCTTGGTCATGGCGGTCAATGGAGCAGCAATGGTGCTGAAGTCTTTGACAAAACGCCGATAGAAGTCCGCCAATCCATGAAAACTACGCAACTTAGGGACGAATGTTGGAGTAGGCCATTGCTTGATGGCCTTAATCTTGGACTCATCTACTTTGATGCCCTATAAACTCACAACATAGCCTAAAAACACAAGCTCATTAGTACAAAAAGTGCACTTCTTAAGGTTGGCGTATAGATGCGCCTCTCGAAGTGTATTGAGAACTAATCTCAAATGCTCCATGTGCTCATGCTCATTTCAACTATATATCAAAATGTCATCAAAGTAAACAATCACAAACTTCCCAATGAAGTGTCTCAAAACATGGTTCATTAATCTCATGAATGTACTAGGAGCATTAGTCAACCCAAAGGGCATGACCAGCCACTCATAAAGACCATGTTTAGTTTTGAAAGCTGTTTTCCACTCGTCTCCCTCTTTCATCCTAATTTAATGATAGTCACTTCGTAAATCAATTTTAGTGAAAATCACAGCACCATCAAGTTTATCAAGCATATCATCTAATCTAGGAATTAGATGACGATATTTAACAGTTATACAGTCGGTGCACATGCGTCAAGTACCATCCTTTTTGGGGACAAGGATCACAGGCACAGCACAAGGATTTAGACTTTCCTTTACCCAACCCTTGCCTAATAGGCCATCAACTTGCCTTTGAACCTCCTTTGTTTTCTCAGGACCTATGTGATAGACAGGTTTGTTGGGTAGTGGTGCTCTAGGAATTAGGTCTATTTGGTGCTCAATCCCTCGAGTGGGTGGTAAGCCATCAGGGATCTCATCAGGGAACACGTCCTCGAATTCCTGCAAAAGATCAACTATACTCGAAGGCAATGCCTTGTCGAGTTCAGCAACATCTAGGAGCACGTGTTTGCAAATCATGAGTAATATAGGCTGATAAGAATTTACAATCTTTCTAACATCCTTAGCCTTAATGATCATGTTTTGCTTTCTAGTGGCGGGTTTAATGAGTGCATGGTCATGTGTGACATTAGGTGTGCTCACTTGACCTTTGGTCAATAGCTCACTTGTACAAGTGGAGCATTTGCCAAGGTTGGCCGCCTTTTGTTTCTTCTTTTGGCGGTCCAATTCACACTCCCTTTGCAATTTAAGTTGGTCCTCATACATTTGAGCAGGTGTGAGTGATGTTAGGACCATGCATTTATCATTGTGCAAAAGAGTGTACTTGTTTGCCCTACTATCAAATATGACATGTTTATCAAATTGCCAAGGTCTTCCTAAAATGACATGTGTCGTATGCATGGGAACAACATCACACACAACTTCATCAATGTAGTTGCCAATTGAAAAAGGAACTTGTATCTGTTTGTAGACACGTACCTCACCTTCTTCACTTAGCCATTGGAGGCGGTATGGATGTGGATGTCGAGTGGTAGGAAGGCCCAAGCTTTCAACCATTAGTAAACTTGCCACATTCGTGCAACTTCCACCATCAATGATGAGGCTGTACATCTTATCACTTACTTTACAACGAGTGTAAAATAAGTTTTCCCTTTGCAATTATCGTCCTCCTTGACTCGGGCGGTTAGCACTCGTCGTGCCACCAAACAGCCGATTTTCCTTTGAGTAGGAGAGCATTCTTCCTTAGTCGAGTCATCCTCCAAGCAATCACCCTTGATCAATCCAAGCATATCCTCACAATCGTCGTCATCGGACACGATCTCTCTATTGTGAGTGACTAACATGATCCTTTGGTTTGGACATTGGGATTGGATGTGTCCAAATCCTTGACACTTGAAGCACTTGATATCTCTACTCCTAGTCTTAGGAGTCTCATTAGGTGCCTTAGAAGTGGACCTGGATGTATCAATAACTTTGTTAGGGGTAAAATGGGAATTTCGGTTAGGAGCATTACCTTGAGTTCGGCTAGAGGAAGTTGGTGTAGCCGAATTTCTAGTTTCGTGGGTCATTCTTCGTGGTTGGTTGCCCTTCTATGAAGTCAAGTTGGAAGTTTGGAAGGTACGGGCCCCTCGCCTCAGTTTCTTTCCCCTCTCGGCTTTGATGGCTAGTTCAAGAAAGTCATGCATGTCCAAGTAATGTTGGAGCTCCAAGGCTTCTTGAAGGTCAGGGTTGATACCTCTAAGAAACCTTGCCATGGTCGTTTCACTATCTTCTTGAATGTTCGCCCTTATCATGGCCATCTCGATCTCCTTGTAGTAGTCCTCCACACTCATGTTGCCTTGAATGAGGGTTTGAAGCTTGGAGTGGAGATCGCGGTTGTAGTAGCTAGGAACAAACCTTTTGCACATCAATGCCTTGAGTTCTCGCCAAGTTCGGACTCGTGGTTCTCCCATTCTCTTTCTATGGGTCCTTACTTGGTCCCACCAAACTAAGGCGTAGTCGGTGAACTCAATGGTGGCAACCTTCACCTTTTGCTCCTCACTATAGTCATAACAGTCGAAAACCATCTCGATGCGGCCTTCCCATCCCAAGTAAGCCTCAGGGTCGCTTTTCCCTCGGAATGTGGGGACTTGGATCTTAAGCCCCTTGATCTCATTCTTAGGTGTATCCCTCCTTGCCCTTTCGGCCCTCTCCTCCTCCTTACTAGCCGAATTTTCATCACTATGTGACCCTTTGGTGCCATGGTTACTTCTATTGTGCGATCTGCAACGAGAGTCCCTCGTAAGACTCTTGATAGTTCATCAAAACCAGTGTGCAATTCCTCCATTTGTTGCTCACTAATTCGTGTGAGCTCATTTTTCATGGCTGTGAACATCAATGAGTAGTCATTAGTTGGTTGAGCTTGCTCCATGTCACTCTCGTAGTCTTGCAAAAGGTTAGTGAACAAGAAAATAGAGCAAATAGAACCTTACTTCACTCCCTTAGTGTTTCACTCACTCTCGTATGTTCACTCAAAGCACTCTAATGATCTTACCAATTACCTTTACCTGTTGGATTAGGTAGTTGAGAAATGCCATACAAGTCCAATAAATGTTTCCAAACTTTTCCACAAGAGTATTCGAGTAACAAGACACAGATTGAAAGCGAAAAGAATGGAATACACACGGTTTTTGGAAGGTTCCAAGTGCCAGACAGCAATGGAAGAGGTGCTAATGTGAATGGAATCTCAATGAAAATCTAGGTTCCTAAAATGTAGGAGTGTTCCTAAAATGTAGGACAGTGTTCCAAAAGTGTAGGAGGGTGTTCCAAAAATGTAGGAGGGTGTCCAAGTGAAAACAAAAGAGTTATCCAAGAAGCCTACTTAGTTTCCTAAATGAATTTGGAAAACAAGTTAGTTTTGGAAACCTTTTAGAAAACCTTTTCTTGAACAACTTTTATGAGCTTCCAAATTTCCTTTCAATAAGAATTGCAAATCAGATTTTGTGTCCAACTCCTCCAACCGAAAATCAGTTTTTTTCTCCTTCACTAAAGTCGGTTGTGGTCCTATAAAACTCCCAAGGAAAAACCCAAACTCACATACACAAGCTCAAGGTCAGATTTGTTTCTTTCATGCAAGAAACCCCAAGGCAGTTTCGGACGTTTCTCACATCAATGGAGAATTCCCAAGGTGATGCACACAACCCTACTCAAGCCCCCAAGAAATTCACTCCAAAACCAAGGAAACCCTTCACCACCGCAAGGGAGTACAAAAGGATGTTTTTTTGAAAGGTAAAGCAAGCTCTCAAGACACAAGAACTTCAAGAACTTCAAGAAGAGGTGGGTCAAAACTTTTGAATTCCTTTTCCTTGTTTAATTTTTTGTTTTGGATTGGAAATAAGATGTAAGAAACTGTTTTGGGCAATAAAATTCGACTTGCATCTCTTGTTTTCCTTGTCAACCGATTCTCTCCTTTCTTTACTTTTTTTTTTGTTTCTATTTTTTTTTTGACTCAATGAATAAACACAAACTTCACTTGGCCGAATGGATGTAAGTTTCCAGATTTTGGTTTCGGCTAAAACATGCAACAATATTCGACTTCCCTCAAGAACTTCAAGATGGTAATCAAAAAACTCAAGAAGCCCTTAAATCTTGTAGATTCTCTCAAGATTCACAAACACCAACTAGTTTTACCAAAAATTCAGTTTTGAAAATTAAGCAAACAACTTGGATGAAGCAAATAAACTTGGACAGATTTGTGCACACGAAACCCTAATGACGAAGGAAACCCTAGCCGCCACAAGGCCGACTTTCTTGCTGCCCAAGCGACGGCTACTCGAACAAAACAGATTTGGTAGGTTCAAAACTGAATTTGTAAGCCACACGCGCACACAAAACCGTGGACAGATTCAGATGCACGATAGAACACAAATGATGGACTGAATGTTGTGACACGAACTGGACACAAAATAGACAGATTATGCTTGACAACGATGAGACACTAACCAAACAGAATTTTGACGTCACACAAGAACAAAGATGCGGACAGAATAGGGGACACACTAACAACTCACAAGCAAGAAACAAGTTGTGGACAGATTTGTCTACAACACAACGCACAAACACATGACCAGAATTTTTTTTTTTAGAATAATGCAGCAGAAATAACACAAAATCCTAACGACACAACTACAAAAAACAAGGATATAATGAAAGATACCTCTACCTAAGCTCTGAAACCAACTGATACGGTCTTCGATCAACTCGTTTCGAGACACGTAGCACGCTTGCACAAAGATCTAGTCAGGTTATCCAACGCTTGGATTGTGGAACCTAAAACCAAAACGGACGACATGAATTGATTGAAGGTAGTAGAACGATGTCTCCAATTGAGGTGAATACTCTAGTGGATAGGTCGGTGGAACAATCAAGGACAATACGCAAGATTGCTCAAGAACCCTTGCCAAGCAAGTTAAGGTTTGAATGCTCTCAATAATTCAAAGAGAAACAAATCAGAATTTTATTATCAAAATTGTGTACCCTTTAACCATACAAAGCGAGCCTTTATATAGGCTAAGGGACTAATGAAAACCTAAGGGAAATAGGTAAGGGGGGTTCAACCACTCCTTGGACAAGGTGGGCCGGCCCATGACTCAATAAACAATCTAATCCAACTCTAAACAATTGAAACCTAACACTAAGGCCTAAGACCTAGTCAGCCATCCCACTTGGGGGTCCATTTGATTCTTCATGGGCTTGGATCATCGCGTAGACAACTTGATTATCCAAGCCTTCAATGTCCCTATGGACTCCTTGTTGATCTTGGACATTTCGCACAAGGGTTTGGAGTGACTCCTTGAAACGCTTGGCCCGTGCACATGTGACTGGCCCCAATGGAACTCGAACTCACTTCAGTGAGTCCTGACGAGAGTTGGCAGGCGGTCCACCGAGCCCTTGGGGAAGGTGGGGTTGTCACAGTTGTTTATAATACTATGATGTGCTTATCTACTATATTCGTGTTGTTTCTCAGTTACTACCTCTGTCTTTTCTCTCTTGACTGTTCTTCATTGCATACTGCTAATTTTTGGTCTGTGCTACTGTATTTATATCTCTACTTTGTGGATGTTGAGCCTTGTGGTTTCTGTTATGGAAGAGAATTTGTCTAGACTAAAGGCAATAGACAAAGCTAGTGAGTTCATGAAAGGTCAAAGATTGCAAGGTTGTGCTCTAATGAGACTTACAATGTTTGCGAGTGTTGCAATCTATCTGACCTTCTTTATCTTACTTGCTAACCAAGTGAAATTCATTGGATTGACAATGAAACTTGCAAAAATTTACACATTTTGCTTGATGAAGTTGTCTCCATTGTGCTGTCACCCTATTCTACCATAAATACAAAAAGAGCCAGCTAGAAAGTTAAATCTTAAAGAGTGCACCTATAGGCATTCACTCTCGCGCATTGCGCCAGCCTCTTCCTCTAGTCTAACATTAAAAGCTCCACTTCTAATTTTATGGGATGATTTTTACCAAATATTTTAAAAGTACTATTAACACCTAAAAACACTTTTTTACCAAAAGCATTACAATCCAAAACGGGGCCAAAGTGTGTTTGCAGACCTTTTTATAGGGATTTCAGAATGGATACCTCATACATTTAATTTAATTCATTTTTGTTTCATTTGAAAAATTTAAATATGATTATTTGAAACATAAGACATTATATTGATAAAAACTTCACAATTCTTTAAAGTCTAATTTTGAGTTTTTGCTAAAAGTGTATTTGAAAAGATTTCCTCATGAAATCAAGAAATGGTGCAGTTGAGCAATCACCATGGACAGTACGTTCTTAGTTGTTCTCAGTATGCCTAAAATAAATACTTTGATTATATTTATTTTGGTCGAAACATTTGGGATAATTTGGGATAGGAGATTTATTTGAAAAAAATATTATAGTATTTTTTGATATAATGCATGTGAGATAAAAATGTAATTAAAAAATTATTGATGATGCAAGTAAATGAATGTGTGTAAATAAGGTGCAAACCAAACAAACTCATTACATTAGGATTAATTTAGCACAAAAGTCAAACATTAACGAAACTAACATCATTTCTCCTGGGAAAGCGGGATTTGTAGCTCTGTAGGAATAGGATAAGTCAAAGAAAACGTGGCACATTTCTTAGACCCACAAATATGCAGCGGGAGATGTAACAGTGAACATCCACGCTAACGATGCTTGCCTGGATATATTAATAAACTAATAAACTAATTTGTAAAAACAAAGAAAAATCGAAAAGAGAAAATCCTGCTGCCGGAAACTTCATATAACAATTATCGCAAACCCAACAAATTCCCACCGCGCTAAGCTCGCTCCGGCACACGGAGAGTAAACGGAAGCGATTTGCAGTGATGAACCAAACTATGCATATTCGAGTTCAACCTCCCTCTCCTTCTCTGTAAGTTCTGGAAATTTACCTTTACATTTTTTTCTTCCTTTTTTTTTTAAACATTCCTTCAATTATCTCTGCTTTTGCTTGTTTCTTTATATATATATATATATATATATATATATATATATATATATATATATAGCAATAGTTATAGCAATTATTATTTCCGTTTCATGAAATTTTTTTCTGATGCTTGAAGAAGTAATTGATATTAATTAAGGGTTAAAATGTGCGGATCCCAGTGGAACTTTCAAGTAATACAGTATCCAAGCTTGGTTTATTTTTTATTATATTTCAATTTTAAAATTGAATTTGAGGTTAGTTTGATTTTTTTTTATTTTTTCATAATTCGAGCTCGAATGAGTTTTACCGAGTCGAGTTCAAGCAGCTTGACAAATTTATGCGAAAATGTTTGGTTTTATGCTGCTCTAGTCATAAATTAGTAAAATTTTGGAAGGTTAATGAATAGTAACTGTTGTTCGTGCTTAGTTTGATTAGTTGATGAAATAATCTCGAATAGTTGAATAGTTGATTAGTTTGATTAGTTGATGAAATAATCTCGAATGAGATCTTATGCAGCTGAGCTGGTTTCGGAGCAACATATTGTCCTAGCTTGATTTTAAAAAAGCAAGCTTTATGTTCTATTGGAAGTTCTGCTTGATTATTGTGTGAGCTGAGTTTGATTGAGCTTGCAATGAGTTCTCTAGTTGAAATTGAGTACCTTAATTTACTTATATGTAATATACAAGTTTATTGAGCTGGAGCTGAGTTTGGAAAATTGATAAATGTTAGGTTTTTGTCCAGGATTGGTTTGATTAGTTGACAAATAGAATTCATGCTCTTACTAACCTGAGCTTGATAAAGTACTAATAGCTTGGTGCTCTTACTTTGAACTAGGAAAAAACCAATGAATTTTCAAGTATTTTTAAGCTTACCCATCAACTCTTTTTATGGTAATTACAGGCTATTGCCACGGGCTAGCTTCTGTGCTCAAAGGATATGTCCTTGTTACAGAGTTCAAATGGAATCGACTTGTAATTCTAATCAGTTAAAAACATCTCCAGTGACAAGATTATCATCAGGATGGTCAAAGACACATTCCATATGTCCTGAGCTGCAACCCCGTAAATGTTCATCACAGATGGGAGCATTAGTTACTTCAAGAGCTGAAGAAGTACCTACTCTGCCAGTTATTGGTGATGAGAGAATAGGTGTATTGCTACTCAATCTTGGAGGGCCAGAGACTCTTGAAGATGTGCAACCATTTCTCTTTAACCTCTTCGCTGATCCAGTAAGTTAGTGACGTTTTAACTATATAACTTGAGCAGAAGAAATCTTCGGAAAAGTATTTGCACTTACTAAAACCAAGATTACTTTACCTTTCTTGGAGGTATGAAATGATTTCTTGGGATTGTCTTGCCATTGGCTAGGACATTATCCGGCTGCCAAGATTGTTTCGCTTTCTTCAGAAGCCTTTAGCACAGTTCATATCTGTTGTCAGAGCACCGAAGAGTAAAGAAGGCTATGCTTCAATTGGTGGTGGATCTCCTCTTCGACAGATAACGGATGCTCAGGCATGATGAATAGAAAGCACTTTCACATAAAAAGAGGAGTTCTGCAAATTGATTGATAGAACTATATATTTGAGAATACATGTGGTTTTAGGTTATTGAGTTAGTTTGCTTTAGTTTAGTATTCCTTGAAACTGAAATGTCAATGGCAAAACCATTAGAAGCACATTACCATTGGCATGCATAATCTGTATGGATATGTGCATGTGATTTTCCGTGCTGTCAGACATTACCAGTCTTGCATGATTGTACTGTTAATTGTCAGAAAAGAAGCTTGCCTAATTGCTTTTAAAGTCGTGTCCTGTGTGGTAAACAATACCTGCAGTTAAAGGGAGAGATGGAGCTTTAACATGTCCAGTCAGTAAATTTTTCTTGTTTGAAGCTATTGAAGGAGCACACCTTATGTTTGTTACTTGTGATTCTAGTCCAGACATGAAATAAGCAAAGTACAGATAGAAACCTTGAAACATCCTTTCAAATTCACGTAAAAGAGAAACCGAACAAGCAAGGCTTAATCATTTGCTTACTTTTTTTGTTTTTTAAATTCCAGTTAGCTTTGAATCTTTGGTAAAGTTTTAGGTGTAAACTAGTGAATGCACCAAGAAGTCTAATCTTGATATTAATGTCAAGTGTGAAAGCAATGGGCAAAAAAGTTTATTTTATGTTGACATTTTTTTTGCTTCAAATAGGGGGGCACAGGGGGGAGAGCAGGGGGTGGGGTGTCTTCTGTGAAGCCACATGTGTGCTGCTTTTCACCTATTCTGTAAGTGATAGAAAGCTTATGTCTAGTTGCATTGTCTTGCACTCAAGGTCTGTCTCTTTCTGTCAAAAGGTGGTTCTGTGTGCCTTGGTTTTTAGAAATTCTCCCCTTGAGCCAAAATTGTGTCTATTTTGCTCTCAAATTGATGTTACTTGTTTACAATGTTATAAGCATCAATTAGCCTTTTATTCCCAAAGGATCCAATTAAAATGGAAAATTTGTTTGTTGTTCAACCTATAGGTGGGTGACAATATCAATAACTTAAAACAGGATTGTTGGGTGCCCTGGTTAAGCTTCTTCCTACAGTTCTAGGTTCAGTTGAATGGCCAGGTGGCTGGTGGGAAGAATGTTATAATTTTTTTTTCCCGATGCTTCACATGCTGATACTGCGACTTGGTAGTCATCAATTGACTAGTGTCAACATCTGCCTTGTGTTTTAGTATAAAGAGGGAGTCCCAATGTCAGAGTTGCATTTGTGTTGTTCATCATCATAAGATTTACTTGTCAGCTGCCCATGAAGATCTTTAGTTCCAGCTGCCTATTTAAATCTTTGTTCATCGAAATTTGGTTCTAGATAATTGTGCATCTGGATTTTGGTTCATTTGTTAATATATTTACATGAGCACATATATGCTCTACATTTTTGAGGTGATAAACTTACGTTTTTAATTGGAAATTGCTTTGGATTTATAGGCTGAAGAACTGAGAAAGGCACTTTGGGCTAAAAATGTCCCTGCAAAGGTGTATGTTGGTATGCGGTATTGGCATCCATTTACCGAAGAAGCTATTTTGCAGGTACCTGTAATTTTTTTTTCAGTCTCAAACTTTTGTGCCTTGAATACAGGTCGTGCAATATCTTTCAATGATGGTTGTACCCCGTGTTTTTACCTTTTTGGAACTATTATTACAAACTGCCGGTCTTTTAGCATATGGGATCAAATCTAGAGTATGTTGTTCAAGACAGAGATGCAGTTCACTTTGTCTATGAAATGTAGCATTTTTGGGTACTTGTTAAGAAAAGAATGAACATTTATTAGGAGGAGACAATTTGGACAGAAACTTTAATGTATGGTTTAGGAATTTTAGAAGGCAAATTGCTGTAAGGTGGATTATTGAGTAGAGTTATTGCACATGCCTTACAGGTTGCCAAAATTATCATGGAAACTCTTCGTGAGAGCGGAGAATCTAGTGGTCAAACTAAAAGACTTTTATTGATGCGTATCCGAGTGATGCAATCCGTTCACAACCAAATTCACTTTCTATATGCATATTTGGGAGCTTAACAACCATCGATAGAGAGAGATGAGTGGAGGGTATTTATTCACAGCTATATTGTGTTAATGTCAATCTTCAACTGCTAAATTGGTTATCAATTATTTTTGAAAAGGTATGAGGTTCCTCTCCTTCGAGAGAACCACAAAGTGCAAATGCCAGTGGCAAGATTTTACAAAGAAATCAGAAAGTTATATTTTTTTTTTTCCCTCCAGGACTGGCTGAAATCAAGCATGATAGATGTGCTTCAGAGACTATTAATGTGGTCATTTGTTCTAAGAGTGAGTGGTGAACAGGACACGCGCGCGCGTGTGTGTAGATATGTTAGATAGATGCATATATGTAGAGAGAGAGAGAGAGAGAGAGAGAGAGAGAGAGAGAGATAGACCGTAAAGCATGTCCCATGTTATCAGGAGAGATTAATGACTGAAATCATTTGATGTCTGCCGGTTTGGACTTATCTGGTTTTGTTGAATGACTTGGTTTGCTTGCACCAAACTGCTGATTGTCTTTCCTATTTGGTATATCTATATACATGTATTGATACCTATATAGATGTCCATGGTTGCATATACATATATTTGTCTGGGTGCTTGTGTCTGTATATAGAAAACCAAATCTCATTTAGAAAAAAAGTTCAATCTTACAACTGCCTTTTTTGTAGAATAGCAAGATGTTTCGAGTTAGTGAAGTGCTGTAGTAGCACCAAAGCCCTCTATGCTGTTATAATACTGAGCCAAGGGCACTCCACCTTATCTATAGAAAGCGTGAGAAAAGTCACAAGTTTTTGTAGATTCTGGCCAGCTATCAAGTTTCAAGGAAACTATGTGAATTAAAAGAAGAAAAGGTCACTGGTTGCTACTAATAACATAGCAGAACTTTACAAAATGTGGCTTAAAGGTACTTTTGAATGACTAATTTATTGGTGGAGTCCGTCCCATCTCTAAAGACGAACGAAAGGTATGAAGATTAACCGTTGAATGAAGCGTGGGGTACAAGGGTAGGGCAGTGCCCAAGCATCAGGAGATGTGAAAGGCATCCCAAGTTAAGTACTGGATCTCCTCATATCTTTCGACTTAAAATAAATACTGATGTTTGATGATCCAATATTGTCTTTTATTCTGGCAAAAAATTTTATCTTGACAAGAAATGACATTTGTAGACAATAACCACCAAGTTCCAGTACCAAATGCGTGTCCTCCTTACTATATTGAACAGCAGCCAAGAATACCGCAGAGCGCTGCACCCAAAATCAGCCAGCTATGAATACAGCCCAAACATAACAATTTGCTGTGTGAAACCAAACTAAAATCTGAGAAACAACTATGGAAAGTCCTATCTCAGATGGAATTGGACTCTGAAGAAGGTGACTCAAACCAATTTGGCTAGGAATGTAAGATTTAAACTTATTTTTAAATGATTTTCATATACCTAATCATTGACGTACCTTACTCAAATTATTTTAAAAAGGACAAGGGAGGTATATTCCATTAATGGTGTGGTGGAGGTGTGGAGCTATCAATAATAGTTTTCTATTCCCTCTTGTTGCAATGACAATAGGTACCTTACTTAAAGTTGTAATAGTATAGTAAAATTGGTAAAGATTCTGTTGAAGTTTTGATTTCATGTTGTTAAGTTTGTAAGGATTTATTCTATACTGTGAACATTGGAGAGTTCCTATAAAACTAAAGGAGTCTAAGAATAGGGGGCATCCTTGGAAATCCTATCTCATTGGTATAAACTCTCTATTGCATTGTCTGCTTCAGTGCTTTCAATGAATTGTGTTTCAACAACCATCTTTAGCAATCATTCTTTTAGTTACGCAACATATTAACTTAATATTGTAGCTTGGTTACTTGTATTGTTTTATTTACATTAACTAATATTGTATTTCTTTCGAACTATATGGACCTCTAGTTCATTAATTGGTTTCCAAACAGACAAAGTTGCATCTTGACTAGATATTGGATCAGAATCATATCTCAATAAATCAACTTAACCAACTGATCGTAATATTATTTTATAGTGCACTATCCATTCTCATTAAGTCATAGCATCACCTCTGGGTCTACCACAACTTAAACACCTACCGAATTACAAAATTTTAGTTTTGCTCCGAATATACCTATAATAAAGAGTGAAGATTAAAAAAAGGAAGGACTTTGAGAATGAAAGGCATCCTTGGGTACCTCTCCCAATTATAACTCATTTATTAGCACATGTAATTTGAATATACAATATAGACAAAGGAATTGTTGTTAAAGATAGTTGTTGAAGCACTCATGATTGAAAGCACTGAAGCAGAAAATATTACGCAGAAGAGTTGACTTTGGGGAGATGTTATTTCCAAGACATCCACTAATCCTCAGCGTCCTTTACTAGGATGTCTGCATTTTTTGTACTTGGAAACTGAAGCATTACAAACTTGACTGTACATTTCACCTTTAAGCAAAGTAGATTACAGTATTGCAGAAAAGGTCATCTTGATAGATGATGAGGACAGCACCATTGCTAGCTCCACAAGAAGCACTACCTCGGATAGAATTCTACTTGGAAGAAATTCAAATTCAACACGGAAGTTTTGATGTCCTTGCGCCTCCTTTATAAAGCTACAAAAAAATTGATAATTTATGTCCACATTGCAATCATGAAAATCAAATTCGTTGTGTCATTTCTGAGTTTAACAATTCAACTAAAAGTGCATCTTCATATCTTATCAATCTCCATATCATATAGTTTATGCAGATGATGTACTTTTTTTTTTTTGAATTTATAATCAACATTTCAGATGTCGTCACATTTTCTTGGATATTAAGAAAAATTGTTATTACTATCTGTATAAAATATGAAACTATTTCAAAATAAGATTAGCCTTAGGACATGATTTGCATTGTATTATCCGGATGTAAAGCATATTGACGTTCCTTGATGACATTTCAATCAATTCAAAGATAAACCCCATTTACAGTTGTTTTTAGGACATAAATGTATACTAATTTTTTTTGTTTTTGGGGGGGGGGGGAGTGTGTCTGTGTTCATGGTGCGCATCTGTGTGTTCGTGTTGGCAAGCATATGTATATTTGTCTATTAGGCTAACTATAAGTTTTGAATTGGGGCTAAATAGGTGACCTTTTTCTCCTTTTTTTGTTGCAATTCTTGTGAATAAATGATGTCTCTGTCACATAACTAGTCTTATAATTGACTAATACTATTAAATGTACGACTTAGATTGATATCTTGTGCTTTTTCTTGCTAGATTAAAAGAGACAAAATAACGAAGCTCGTTGTGCTTCCTCTCTATCCTCAATTTTCAATATCAACAAGTGGTTCAAGTCTTCGACTATTAGAGAGTTTATTCAGGTTAAGATGTACTTGGTTGTGTTTTAGACTATTTTCTACTGATTGTCATTAAGAAATTAATGCCTATGACATGTCCGTTCTCTTCTAGGGAGGATGAATATCTGATGAATATGCAACACACTGTGATTCCTTCCTGGTACCAGCGTGGAGGATATATAAAAGCCATGGCAGATTTGATTGAAAAAGAGTTACAAAAATTTGACTGCCCTGAGGAGGTAATATTTGTTTTGCATATGTACAGTTTGATTTGCATAAAACTAGATATCCCTTTGTTGTGCAGTAGCTTTTCTGTGCATCTTTTTTCTAATTGATTATGATGCAATGAGATTAATTAGCAAATATGGAAATTAATACATGATGTTTCACATTCCAGATTTAATTCTTCTTTTTAGTTTTTTCCTTATTCCTTTACTTTACTTCTGCCTTACGGCATGGTTATAAAATCTCCCAAGTTCATCCTTCAGTCATTATACTAATGGTGAGGCAGGAGGGCGCTTCCTTGGTTGCAGTGCCACTATTAAAGCTATTTAATGTACTTTTACCATATTGGTACTCTGAGCTTATAGAAATATGTAGGGGGGCTTAAGAAGTGAATTGCCATCAAGCTCAAAGAGGATATAGGTAATAGTGCTGCCTGGGTGGGATAGCTTCTTCTAGACTATGTAGAACTTTTTTTTTTGGGTCAAAATAGGCTATGTCGAACTCACCTAGTACCCACGGAAGCTAAGAGGTCATTTACCTGAAAATTAGAAGATGCATGCTCTTTGATGTTTAATGACATACTGTTTTTAGCTTTATAGACGTTTTTCAATGCTCAATCTTTGTGAGACCTTTCATGGCTAGAATTTGCCACATCAATGAATTGCTCACCTGCCTTATTGGTCAACAGTTGCACATGAACTCAAAGATGAATAGGCACATTCATGTAATCTGCTTCTGCATTGAGATTACAAGATATTATGTGAAGAAAGCTCATGTTGCAGCTGAATGTTTGCTCCTCATATGGTACTTCATCATAGGAAATGACAACTGATGTGCTACCTTCTTCCTTTGAGCAATTTGGTCCTCATTCCTAATTTCAGGCTTTTGTAGGAAAAAATTGTTTTGGGCATGGAATTTGTCTTTGGGTGATTTTCTTGAATTTCTGGAGAGTAGAGTTTGGGAAGTCTTCAGGTGGTTCTGGGATATGTTGGCTTTCCTTGGCCTTCTCTGGTTTCTTTTTGCTCTGTGGATGAATGGAGATATCCTGCATATCTGTTGCATCTTCTGCCAAATTCCATTTTTGTACTCAGTGATCATGGGGATGAGTTGAGGCATCTCCTTCCAGTTGATTATCTTTTGATAATGCTTATGTCATTTAACAGCTGAGTTCTGTGAATTATGTTGATTATGGTCTTCAACTGTTATAATGAGTTCCTATCCACTTTATGCAACTTGATTGAATGAAATATGGATTGTGACGGGTTGAAAGGATTCTACATATCGAGTCCCTTATCATGTTCGTAAATGAATACAGAGAGGAGAGAGAGAGATGAGATACAATAGAGTGAGACAGAACTTGATGAACTTAATGAGTACTATCATTACCCATCCAGTCATGACTTGGCGCCTAGAACTATTAAGTCAGTTGTAATTAACAATTTTGTGCTTCTGAGCCCACATTCAAGCTCTACTAAGATGGACAATTGTCTCATTAACTCATACAATCCAATGCATGGATAATAAAAGTATAGTAGCATGAGGTCGAGTATGATGCTTAATTCCCATTGATTAGTTACCTGATACCTGGAAGGAATAAGTTGCTCACTATGAACTTTTCTGTGCCTCTGCACTCGCATTTGAACTCTACTAATTATAGATGCTTAGCTATGAACTCATACAACTTAAAAAATTCCTCCAGATAATACACTTAGTTCAAAAATAACTAGCATGCATTTATAAAAGCCACATGAAATTGGAAAAAGACTTGTGTCGACATTTTGTACTTCAAATTGTCCTCTAAAATATCACCATGGTCTTTAGATAAGAAGCAAGGCTAAAGTTACAACCTAGATAGGATGCATGCTTCTAAACTTTGATGCAGGAAAGCTATTGTTGGAAGCAGCATAACAGAAGAATCTGAAGTTTAGCTTAGAAGAACATTATGACAAGTAGCTAATCTGAATTATAGTTAGGTACAATTTTTTTTTTTTTTTAAATTTTAAGTAGTTTGTAGCCTAGAAGCGATTTTTGTAATTTAGCCTACGCTGAAAGTGGTTGCAGCTATGGGATAGCAGTTGTTTTGGCTGGGTAGGGTAAAGCGTTTAAGTCAAACTGGACAGTTGTCTATACAAAACTAGCCAAATCCAACTTGACTTCCTACTTGATTTTAGGCTTTGAACTTTTGTGTATTTAAGCTTTATTAGTTATGAGCTTGGCTTAATCCCCCAGAATTCTTAGCTTCCAAGTCTTGTTTAACAAAATATATCACATGTAATAGCTTTAGGACTGATTGGAAATGCAAGAAGAAATTTTCAGAAATGGCTCCCTTGGACTATCCATCTTTGATGAGCAGTGTAAACTGCAGTAGTTGGTGGTGTACATAAACTTCAGAGAATTGTTGCTACTGGTAAAGTGTCTTTGTTGACTGGAATGTGCTTATTTTGTTTGCAGAACTTGGTGCTTTAGTGCAATACTTTAGGTATCTCTAGATCGCTAAATTTGTTTGTAGGGCTCAGATTTTAAGAATAAAATGACTACTACTAGACTTACAGGAGCAATTGGTGAGACAGTCATTTAAGAAAATTTCTTCATGTCATTCCCATCTTCCTAAAGCTATTACAACTGATAATTATACTTGTACAGGAAAGAAGACTTTAACATTTGGACTTTGACTCCCAAAAAAAAATGTTTTAACTTCTGATGTTATGTAGTTGGAAAATAGAACTTTAGTTATTATATAGGCTGGGCCAGTTTCATCATGTGCTGGTATTACACATTTTCCCTAGCCTTCTACTGACTTAGAAGCGGAAAATAGATGTAAATGCAAAATTTTGATCAGCTCCAAATTGGATTCTTCCCAAATGACCACATTTCCCTTAGAAGTCAGCTATCCTTTCTTTGTGATTTTTGACATATATTCTCAAATCCATATTTGCACAGCCCTGTCTCTTGCCATGATGCCTGAGTTCTCTGTTTCTTCCTTTTCCCTTCTTCCTTCATTTCTACTATTTTTCTAATTCTGAAGCCACACTTACTCAGCAACCTAGAGCTCTGTAAAGCCCTCTTAACCACCTGGCAGAGCAATGTCTGTACATTTGTGTACTTACCAACGGGAACTCCTTGTTTGTTGTTCTGGTTACAGATCCTCCAGCAAGACTCCAAGTAGTTGACCAGCACATTTTCTGCCTTGGGAGACATCCTTTGTTTTGGTTAATCAAGATTGTGAATTTTGACTGAGTAATAAAAAGTTGTGAACTTGTTTCTTTTGATGAAAATGCAATTTCACTTCTGTTGCCTAAACTTTCTGGTTCTTGCTTGTACATGCTATTTTTACTTGTTTTCTGTGTCACTAGTAAACCATACATAGAGTCAAGTTCAATGGGCATCTTCTCTACTCTGTTCTGGCCTAGAGCGCAAGTGCTATCCTATATGTAGCCTACTAGGGAAAGCTGAAAAGGAAAGAAGACTAATATCCTTCTTAGTGAAGTTAAACACAAAGTCCTATTTGGCCAATGGCTCATTACTATACGTTTAGCCTTTTCCTCCTGAAATTCCATAAAGTAGTTGTTTCCAGCTGAGGAATATTGTCTAAGATGTTTAAATAATGTTGTGTACATATGACCATTTATAAACTTTTCCTATTCATAAAATGTGTAAATGGCCTAATTTTCTGACCCTATATCGCTGAAGTTTCCAACTTCATGAATGGAATCAGTAGAACAGTTGTATCCATCTTCAAACTGGTTGTAATATCTGCCGTTCATGTCTGTCCTGTACCTTTCTGGTTTTCATCGTTGTATTAGTATTGGCCTAATTTTATATGCTGTGGATGTTGTGTTAACGATGTCATAATAGGATTAAGGCCTATCTTGATTTTCAGGTCATGATTTTCTTCAGTGCTCATGGTGTACCACTTGCATATGTTGAGGAAGCTGGTGATCCATACAAGGCTGAGATGGAGGAATGCATTGACCTAATTATGGAAGAACTTGAGAATAGACGGATAACTAATGCATATACACTTGCCTATCAGGTACTTGGGCTTGTGAACTCTATTTAATGCTTTGACACACTGTTTTTGTTATATGCTTTTTCCTCAAATTGCAGTTTTGTGTTAGAATGGGGTCAAAGCTTCAGTCACATGAATTTAAGAAAGAACAGCTTTTGAATTGTCATTGACTTTGTAGAGTTAATTTTACTTGTTGAGATAATTGGATTCATGAAAAAAAATCTCTTTCTACATATTGATCAATGTTGGAAGAGCTGGGAGTCAGGTTTTATATTCAATAATTTCAGTCCACATGTTGAGAACTTGGTGTCACTAAATTTTGAAAACCAGTAATGATTAATAAACTTAACTTTTGATGTAACAAAACTGTTAAATAATATGAGGTGAGCAATTAGTAGATTGACTTCCTGAAATCTTTATCGTGGCAGCAGAAATTGATGCATTACTTTACTTACTGTACAAAGTGTACGGTTTTATATGGTCTGCTACCTTGATTCATTATGTTTTTTTGATTTATGTTATCCAATAAAATGTCAGTTAAAAAGATAATAGCATATCTGGTGGTTATCAATGTTCTAACATCATTGAAGTCTTTAGTTATGATAAAGAATATGTGGTATTTGTGATGCATATATGATTACTCTGTTCATGACCCAGTATCATGTCTTGCCATTTTCCAGTTCGTCATGTAAGTCAGTGGGTTCAACTTTTTCCTTTCCAAAAATGTGCCTTAGGTTTTGCATCTACATCTTACCACTGGGTTTGTCTTGGAATGATTAACGGCACTTAAGTTTTGATTTTGTCACATATACTGCGGCATCACATTTGAATATTACAACCTACCCAGAACCACCAACACTAGAGCCCATCATTACCATAATCTTTTGATACCTCCATCTCCATTTCAAAGAATGTCATGGCTATCAATACTGATTGCATCACAGCCATTGTCCACTACCTGAGGGTGTTGCTCGAATTCAGAGGCAGAGCTACATGATCCTGGGGTGGACAAATGCCCCCCTCAAATTTGTGAAACCTATTTTTATACTTTATAACTATTGTTAATTGTATTTTATATTCTAATAGGTTGCATGGCCTCAAACAATAAAAATTGGATATTGCACCCCCTGAAAGAAAAAAATTAGGGGTACTTACTAAAAATTAAATCAATCAGCAGCTATATAATGAGAAACAAGATGAAGAAAAACCAACAAATTAGTATATGAACAATTGATGCATAAAAAGTAAAAAAAATTACTGTTTTAGATTGAGAATAATATGGAAGGTGTAACCAAATACAAAATTACTGTTTTAGATTGAGAATAATGTGGAAGGCGTAACCAAATACAATTAATCTATTTAAGGAAGAAAGCAACTAATTATGGGGAAAGAAGAAATGTATAAATAGAAGAGTGCAAAAATGAAAGAGATAAATCTGATGGTGTATTACAAAATATGTTTGGAATATTTCTTTCTTTGTTGAATTTGAATTCCCTTTTATTGTTAGTCCTTTATTTGGTTGATAATCAAATCACTTGACACTTGGATAATTTATAATTGTGTAACTCATTTTAGTATTCAATTCTCTGCAATTTAATACTTGACTAAATTAAACATATCATTTTGTCAAATACTAGTATTAATTATTCAACTAATTAGTAAAATGAGTGAAAATGCTAAATTCTAATTTCTTTTTTCATGGAAACAGATATATGGAAATTTCACTAAATTGTTTTGGGTGCTTGAAAAATTATTGATTACACCAGAAGGATTGGGATTAGCCGGTCAATCAAACTACCTGTTAATAATGTAGTATATATTATGTAAGCTACTAGGTGTTTTTGCATTTGTAGTTGCCCCATACTACCAAGGTAGTTGTTTTGAACCCTCATCCAACTGCACCTATCACTAAAGTAGTTGTTTGTAAGTCCTATCCTTAAATTACTCAATAATCGACAGTTGCACCCCCTGATCCTAGGTCTTGGCTCAGTCACTGCTCAAATTGTCATGAGAGAATAAGCATGGCAATTAAATAAGAATATGATGAACTGCTTTGTTCTATTATTGTTGGTGTAAAACTGATTGGTGACTCATGTTCTCGTTTCCTTCGGCATGGATCATGAAAGTCCTAAAAATTTTGGGAGGGGGGTGGGTGTGCGTGCATTATATATATATATATATATATATATATATATTTTGGGTTCTCTCTGGCACTTTGACAATCAGAATTGATGATCCCATGCTAATATAACATGAAAACAGTTTCTTCTAAGAGCCTAATATAAATTGAAGAGATAGTAACTTGTAAATTCTCTTCTCCCTTAGTTTTCTTTTTGTGCATGGTTATGGGGATTAAATCAAATGTTGTCCGACAAATTAGAGAGGAGTTTAGGTGTGCATACAGATTAGAAAATATGGTGGTACAAACTGATTTGCTGGCAGTGAATATAGGTAAATGGTTCTTTGGTTTGGTTGGTATTCATATAGCCATGATAGTTGGAGTATATGGTGGTGGCAAATTCTTTTCTTTTTTTGGTGGTCCTTGGTGTACTTTGGGGGGTGGGGTTGGGAGAAAGAGGGCGAGAGGGAGAGAGAGAGATGATCATACGAACGGAGTGAAGAATGGTGTAGCTTCATAGTTAACTTTCTTCAGTAAAGATTGTAGTGATGTAGATGTTATTCACATGAACAAAATTTTTTATCAAGAGCAATGGGATTGGGTCACTGAAAGTAACAAGCTTAGAGTTTTAAATGCCTCAGTGGAGCATCACATGCAATCAATGCAGTGGTCTGCCCTCTGGAGAGGATTCTAGGGAGCAGGTTATGCACCAAACTGGGTTCAATGGTGGCTGTCACTGTGGATTGCCAGACTCCAGCCCTTCATCTCACTGGACAATGATCCAACTTTTAGCTCGCAACAACCACATTGTACTGTTTTCTCAAACTCAATGTTGACTGGAAACAGACAACATGCTGGGACCTTGTCCCTTTTCCAAGTCTGCCTATCTAACTCCTTCAGCACTCACCTTGTTACTTGTTTTCGAGAATAAAGCAAGCATCTTTTTACATAGATCAAAAATATGCTATTAACATATATCCACTAATAGGTTGTTCATTTGTTCCTGCAGTTGGCTGGAGGTCACATTCCACTTGTATTAATAGTTCAAATAAGTTTAGGTGTTAAAAGGACTTCCAACAATTTACTCCTAATTTGTCTGTCAACGACTAAAGGTCTTTTTGTTCAATGATAGCAAGCTAATTTTAGATTCTGATTTTGAAAAATCAGTTTCTTTGATGTACTTCTTTGCTAGCTTTTGCTGATTCTGATTAATCTACTTTTTAAAATTTAAAATTCTACTGCAATCTAGAACAGCCCCTAAGATCTGTGCTCAATTCTGTCCTGAATATAGTCACAAGTATTTGTACATATATGCAGTTTTGAATTTTGTTTTTAACAAATATATATATGTTTTTGTGTGTGTGTGGAGACATATCTAATTATATCCACTGGTTAAACATCTATATTTTTACTTATGTGGTGTAAATAATTTTATAGCGGTGTCTTTATTCTGGGTTATAAATTTGCTGTGTACTTTTATATGATTGTTGTGTTACTTTTTTAGCAACTTATTACGTGGGCCTTTTTTTTCACAGAGTAGGGTTGGTCCTGTTGAGTGGTTAAAACCCTATACAGATGAGACTATCATTGAGCTCGGTCAGAAAGGTTTTAAGAGTCTTTTAGCTGTTCCCATAAGGTATAACATTTTTCAACTCAATGTTTAAATAACTCTTCATGTTACACCTGTTTTATTGTGAAAATGCCCTGCAATTTTTTTTTATATTTAATGCTTTTGAGATAAACTTTGTGTGTAACTCCTGCTTTGGTAATTCATCGCAGTTTTGTCAGTGAACATATTGAAACTTTGGAGGAAATTGATGTAGAGTATAAGGAGTTGGCTCTAAAATCTGGCATACAGAAATGGGGACGTGTTCCTGCACTTGGTTGTGAACCAACATTCATTGCAGATTTAGCAGATGCTGTGATTGAAAGCCTTCCTTATGTTGGAGCAATGGCAGTCTCAAATCTTGAAGCTCGACAGGTATTTTTTCCCCATGAAACTTTTGAAGTAGAATTGGTTGATGTTGCATGACAATTGCTAAAGTGAACTGCAAAGCACAAAAGAGCTTTGTGAATATCCATTGTTCGGAGAACACAAAAGAGCAATGTCTGCACATAATGCAGATATTTTCAGATATCCATTTTGCAAAAGTAGAAGACATAGTGAATATTGATATTGAAGCTAACCAGAAAAATGTAAATGCATTTCATATATTTTATGACAGTCAATACCTATAAGTGACTAATTAATTTGTTGAGTAGAAGAATAAATCCTATATATAAAGCGAAAGCACTCTTTGGTGTGTGGTGTTTCTCCCTTTAACTCTCTTTTCTAGAATAACAGCCACAGCCTTACCCGCAACTACCTGGATATGGTGTCACAAAAATTACCCATGTATAATAACTGAATCAGTTCCAGTTCAATGACAAAGCGCATCAAGTAAAACTTGCTTCTTTCATGATGCAAACTTAATTCTTTATGAATTTAGTGTATACAGAAGTTGCATTTAAAAGGAGTAGTTTATTGAAAAATTAACAATTTATTAATTACCCACATCAGGTAGCTCTTATTACTTGTGTCGTGCTGTTAGGTAATAGTTCGTTAATTTAACAGTAAAAAATTGTTAACCAGTTGTATCAAGTTGCCGCACCTTTGGACTGCCAAATGCATGAATTTGCACCTTGAAGTTATTTGATGGGATCAGTTCAGGTCATGCATTTACTGTCAATACTATCACGAAATTGGGAATCAATTACTTTGCTGAAAGGAATGCAACATATATGAAACATGAACCATTACTTAGTCCAACATACATTGGGATTTTTGGTTTGACGAATATTTTGGTAATTTCAATGGTTGTTGAATTAGTAACACTTATAGGCCATTGGAGTGGTTTCTTTGAGCTTGTGAGGCGGTGAGCTTATTTGGTCCTTAAGTTGGTAATTAGTAAATACATGCAATGTAATTTTTCTCTGTTGTTCTGGATTTGATAGATTTATTGACAGGTTCAAAAAGTATTTTGTTCTGGTGCTTGTGCATCTTCTACTGTATGGATGGATAAAGTTGACTTTGCTTGAATATCTATGGTTGATTTCATAGCTTTTCCTGTTATTGTTGCACTTCTGCAATAATTTTGATTGCCATCCCAGTGAGCTTGCTGCTGCATCAGCCACTAGCTTTTCCTGTTACTGTGATTTCATAACTTTGCATGAGAGAAGGAACAGACTAAAAGCACAGGTAAGAAAGCACTTCTATAGGGGGAGTATAAATTAATTAAAAATCTATTTGCAGCCAACAAATGGAAGGTGCTTTGAACTGTTTCCTGGACAAAGGATTGGTTGGTTTGTTTCTTTTACTTGCCAGAATATTGTTAAATAAGCAGGTTGAAGATGTGCTTTACAAAGTTCATAATTGAACTAAAAAACTGAAGAAATGAAATGAATGTAACCTTCAAATTACATTTGCATTGTTATTTATTGCTCTGAGAGGAAGTATTGATATTATTTTCTTAATTTGGAGGTTTGATCCAAAATGCAGCCAAGCCTATGTGCCCGACAAATCTTCTTTGGATGAAATGTTAAACAGATTGAATGCAGTTTATATTCATTTAAGAAAATAAGTTGGTAATTTGGATTACTTAAATGTTATGGCCTTCAAAGCATACAAAATATACTTGCAAGACGATTTACTTACAATGGAAGAAACCACTTGAAAGACTCGCATCTTAGGCTATTCAAAATGATGCATAACTTTTTTCTTTAATTGATATCAATTTTTAGTCTTGCTGACTTTCAGATGAGAAAAGGTTGTAGCTGTTTTGGGTGTGTAGCTATTCTCTATCCTATGGCTTAACTTCTTTTTTGCTGGTTTTTATGTATCTTACTTCTTTTGTTTGCAAGTCATAAGAGTAATGACCTGGAACACACAGTGGGCACTGGTTGGGAAGAATTATTGCTTTTGTTGAGCAATATTAATGTGCTAATCTTCTGTTCTCTCTCTGTCTATCTCTCAAATCCTTCTATCACCTATATGGAACTTCTATTATCAACGCACTTGGAATCATGTTAGAGAGGATACTTAATGCTAGATATATCCATCTCTAGCCATTCGGTGATGGAAATGGGCATATTACTGGTCACTTTTACTTGGTTTGCCTTATTTATATGTGAAAGTTAAGCAGATTAGTAAGGGTGCTTTTGGTTTAGGGGAATCAGGACTCAGAGTTTGGCTATCAAAGTAATGAAACTCATTTCTTTGACTAGGAATGAGGATGACTGTATGTATTGAAGGAGCAGTCTATGGGGTTTGTCATGTACTACATGTGTCTTGCTTATCCCACTGACTACCAAGTCTAACTAGAGAAAATTTAGAGTAACATTATGCAAATTCAGATGCAATCCCTCCTCCCTCCATCCCTCTTCCTCTCTCTCTCTCTGTAATCACTCTGGTCTTCCTCCTCTGCCCTCTGTCTTGTCATTCACCTATATTTTATCTTTCTTCTTTGAATGGCACAGGAGTGTTTAGTTAGCCAATCTTAGGGAATTTGATCAAGATAGGGATGGATATAGATCCTCTTGCCTTGTGTTTTTTAGTGGTTGTTGATTGTGATTCACTCCAATATGGTTGGATGTCCAAGTTGCTGTTTTAGACTGAAATTCTATTGGTCAGTCTGCTTGTTTTGGACAAATGTATTTTGTTGGCAGCATTGTGATGCTGTTGCCAGTTGATTAACCCCATCTTGGATGATCTCATTGGTTGAGGATATATTTGAAATATATGCTAAAGACAGGCAATCACCATTTAGTTGTTGACTTCTGAGCTTTTAATTGACGGTGGTCAGTTGGAGAAAGTAAGGAGGACATAAGAAGAAAAGAAAAGGAATAAAGGAAGATGGAGAAGGATAAAATGAGAAAAAATGAAAATTGATTGTAAACTCATTTCCATTGTTTTAACCAAACTCTTATCAGGGCAATAATACATTTTCGTATGTAACAGGATTATGGTTTTCAGTGTGTTTCAGACTCCTAAATATTAGCCAAATAGTCCCTATGGTTTCACATAAATGTTGATATCTTGTTGGTTGAAGCTTGTTCTGTCAGTCATTGGATTAAAGTCTGACTAGTCTGGCATTTGGTTTGCAGTCTTTAGTTCCATTAGGCAGTGTTGAAGAACTATTGGCAGCATATGATTCACAGCGAAGGGAGCTGCCACCACCTGTGATAGTTTGGGAATGGGGTTGGACAAAAAGTGCTGAAACATGGAACGGAAGAGCAGCTATGTTGGCAGTACTTGTTCTATTGGTACTTGAAGTGACCACCGGGGAAGGATTTTTGCATCAATGGGGTATATTACCCTTGTTTCGATGAGAAAATATATCCTCTTGCCAGTGAGTCATTCAGTCTCCTTTTCTCTCAGAAATACCATACCGTGAATTCTGGATTTGCCCAAGGAATGAACCTGAAGCAACAGAAAAAAGAAAAGAGTTGCTTTTTGCCAATCCTCTTACTTTTATTTGATCTTCCACGGAAGTAATAGTGATCAATCCTTGGTTTTTTAACCAAGCTGGATCTTCACGCCTTTGTGGGATTTTGGATGTTCTGATTTCATTTAATCTATTTTAGTATATTTTTTTATTTTGTTTCTTGTTAATTTTCTTTTGGGTTGGTTACCCTGAGGCAGGGAGGGGGTGGGGCTATGGAGAAGGTTTTGGGCAACCAAAGAGACGGGAAAGCTCATCATCCAAAGGACTACTTTGCTTGTGATGTTTAGAATGTGATTTGGTGATGGTGACTTCACAAAGTGCTTGATGCACAATATATGCTTTTCCCTCTAAAAGTTCTCCCATTCCTAGGTTCTTAGGGGTTAATTTGTAGAAAGTCAACTAATACTTTTCAGTTCCTTTGTATATTGTTGTAACAGATCTTAAGGTATTGCATGGATTCTTACATGAAGCTGCTGTAAATGGAAAAGAGAACAGCAGCATGCTCTTTAATACACATCTTTTGATCTCTAGATCTGATGTTTGTTGTTTTATACCATCATAGGTGGTTTGGTGGTTTTGCTTTTCCTACACTCAATCGCCAATGTACAATATTATATTGGATTGATTAATTCTGTCATATTTGCTTCTTTGTTCTATACAATTGGCTGTTTCTTTCTTCATTAGATCTTTTGTGTATAACTTTTATATATTTGTTTAGTTTTTCTTACATGTTGCTGAAACTCTTTCGGAATTCAATTGATGAATGTTGTCGGTTTCATTCCCTGCAAACGCTATTTACCATTTTCTTGATCCCTCATGTGGTGAACATTTAAAGAATCATTGCCTGGTTCCTCATAGATAAATCTGCAAGTATTATTCTCTGTACAAATGGTGAAAACAATTTGGTTAAATTTCTGGCTCTGCATGGCTTATTTTTGTTTGTTCCGGGGACCTGGTGCTTGTATGTGGATTGTTTTCTCTTTTTGTGTAAATTAAATGAGTAATTTGCTTAATTGTGTAACCTAGAGGATCGTGGCTTGAATGTTGCTTTATTGTCGTGCCTCATTTTTTAAAATAAAAGAGAAATGGAAATGATGTTTAAAAATGAGTTTTTGATTTTTAAAAAATAAAGAATAAGGGCTTAGAATAGAATGAGACTTTAAATATGCGACGGTTTGAATCCAAAATATTAGTCAAAAAGGTTTTAGAAAAATATTAGAAAAAATTAGAGTCGTCACTTGGTATTGAATTTAGTTGTACCAAATCACCTAAACGTTTGCAAAATGAAATCATGTAAATAAAACTCTTTTGGACAATTCCAGATTTTTGAAAATAAGAGAAAAGAGTTTGAGAATCACGGTTGAAAAAAGAAAAGATAAAGATTTAATCGATTTAAATTTAAGATACCTTTTCAACCTAATCAAGGTTAGTTGCAAGGTTGAATTAAAAATTTTCATAATCTAATTCTTTGACTTATCACACTTGGATGTTTCTATATGGATGTAAACCTAGATCCAGGGAGTATTGTGACACCTCCATTTCTCCCTAAGGCAAACCAGAGGGTATTTATGGGACGCCTGCTCAGCTCTCGTCAGGACTCATGGCAATATCCGTTCAAGCTTAGCATAATACTATTCAACAACACTAGATAAGTAAGAAAGTTCGGAAAACTTTCAAACTTAACAATATATATATAACAATTATCCAATCCTTACATCAAATCCCCAAAAGTTACATCAATACCCAAAATATACAATATCCAGGTACATCAAATATTCAAATCATACATTAGGTTCCTAAAAGTACAACCAATAAGAGGTCTAACCCAAAATACATTAGAAACCCTAAGCCAAAAGTGCATCAAAAGGGTTCCTCCAAGTCTCATTCCATGCCCAATCCTGTTAAAGAAAACAAATCTACAGGGTAAGCAAAATGCTCGTGAGGCCAATAACACACATGCAAGCACATAGTCCAAGTAACAAGCCCAAATAACAGGTCAAAGGATAAAGTACAAGTAATTGACAATTCCAATGAAATGTAAACAGAAACAATTCAATGATATGGTAGCTCTCAGGAGCTAAGTTCCACATGCTTTGCCAGGGTCATTCGTATACCTTCTCGCAATGACTCTCCGTCAATCGGGTCAGTATTTCCAATCCGTAGATCTCCACTTACTTCTCATGCCCGTCCACCGTACATACCACATCGGGCCCGCACGACATTTATTAGACGATACTCAATGAGTATGCCGAGTAAGATCTCTCCAATAGATCAAACTTATCATGTGATTCTCATGACTCACCGAGATTTCTGACCAAACCCATGCCGGCTCGAGTCCCAAGGTCGGCCTATGAGTTTGGGTGTCCCCCATGTAACATGTGAGCGTCGAAGAGATTCACTCCAGCAACGTATGCAGCCACAACATACTATTTCATGTTATTCAATCATTTGATATATCCAAGCATTTGATAATTTTAAGCATTTGATATATTCCAGCATTTCAAGCATGAGTTATTCATTTCAAATGAGAACAAGTGCAATAAAGTACACACTTGACTCCATTTTCAAAATCTCAAGTCATGGATAACAAGTAAGTATGGATCAAGTTCACAGGAATTCAAGTAATCATGCACTTGACACTCACCAAGTAAACAAGAAGAAAAGTCGTTTGAAGTTCAAGTGTCCACCGTGGGATCCTCTTGAAGGTTCTCGCACGAGCCTGAGTAATTAATAATGATTCATTACTCATAAACCCCAATTATCGAAGAAGATTGCACTAGTGTACAACCTAAGGAAATCTCATGAAACTGAACCCCAATTATTCGTCAATCGAGGCTCAAAGATGGGGTTTTAAAACACAAGAGCAATCGAGTTTTTATCTTTGAAATCAAATATAAAACGTTCAAGTAATATCGAAGGAATAAGGGGAATTCGAAAAAACTCCATTTCCTTAAGATTCGGAAATTTCAGTTTTGATACGAGATTTTTGAAAAATCGTATCTCACTCTTTACAAGTCCAAAATTGAAAAACTTGATACCATTGGAAACCTCTTAGAAAGTACTAAAAGTTCTTAAAAAATAATTTTTCATGATTCAAACGGAAGATATTCAAAAATTGGCTCAAAGTTGCTGTTTTGGGGTTGGTTTTCGGCAAAGTTTGGTAATTCGGAAAAATTCACACAGTACAAACCAGCCTCTGAAATTTGTAACTCAATTTGAGTTGCAAGCTAGGTTTAAGACACAAGAAGAGGATCAAGATTCGGAGTTTTGAGCACCAAAATATGGTAGCTCAAAGTTACTAAAATTTCCTTATTAAACAAGGGTTTTCTAAACTGAAATCATGAACTTTGGAAGTTTAGTTGAGCAGCGAAACGGACTCGAAATGGCACCAAAATTATCAGTATAATACTACCATATAAGGACTATTTCTCTGCCAAATTTCATGGATAAATAAGCACAGGAAGTTGGTTAACCAAATCACCTAAGTTTCTAAAATTTCAAGGCAAAACTGCCTTGTATATAAAATGTCCTTTTCTAAGCTTTTAGCCACATGAAATCCTTGCAAACATGGTACATTTTAGTAGACAATGTTTATTAAACATCCAAAATATGTTTGATGGGTGATTAACACCAAGAATTTTCAAATAACAAGTCCCAAACCATGATATAAGCATTTACCAGCCCACAAGAGGGTTTCAACCCATTGAGTCAGTTTTGAAATACGCTCACAACTCACTCAATTCAACTCAGAATTGAGCGTGGTTAGTGGTGTTGAAAACTAGGTTCATAAAGCTACAATTTCTCAGAAGAGATCGTTTTCAAAATCTGCCTACAACTAGCTCACATTTGAGCACCAATTCACTGCTCAAAACAAGGCTCCCAGTGTAGACGTGAAACAGGACAGTCATGTTTAAACGATTGGTATGGACTACTCAGGTGGAATCAGAACGTGCATTTTATACCGTTGGCAAGCTTGTCTAGTTTCCAGTGCCACAAACGGCACTCGATTTCGATATCGGAGTAAAAAGTTATGGCTGTTTGAAAAACACTGCCAGGGCAGTGACGGGAAAATTTTCAGATTTGCCGAACTTCCGAAATCACAACGTTTGGCCAACCAAATCAGGTTATTTTTTGATGAAACTTTTTACACAACCCACACAACATATATACATCATAAATAAGCCATTAGAACCACGAAAAATCACCCTAAGGGTTACGGACAACATAGGGGCAGAATTGGAAAACTTTCACCTTCACTCCCCTTTGAGTTTCAACCAATAATACAATATTATTCCACTAATTTAAGCACTAAACCAACATTAATAGCATAATTATTCATCAAATCAGTCCATCCAACCAAAGTGGGAGTTCATAGAGCCCACACAACAATTTTTCCAACATAAACAAGCTACCCACATGCATGCATGAGCTTATATGTGCACTACTACTTCCATAAAGCAAGATTTGAAGGGTTGATCGTGGTTTACCTTTTTAGATGAACTAAGACAGAATTTTCAGTCCAACGAAGTCCAAGAAAATCGTGGAAAACAGCCATCTTTCTTAGTTTGATGTAATCTTCAAGTGATTAGCTAAGTGTGGTTGAAATTTGAGGTAAAATGGATGATGATTTTGTGAAGAAATGGAGAAGGAAAATTGAAGAGCTCCTTGGTGTTTTTCCTCCTTGGTTGGCCGGCTGAATGAAAGGGAAGAGAGAGTGTGTGTTTGATCAAATGAAGCTTCCAAGAGAAGCTTTAATGTGTGGTCCAAAATTGTCCAAAAGTCAACTCTCTCCCCGCAAGCGTACGCGCGTGTTTTATGCTCGATTCCCCTCGAATTTGTTCCACTAGTGTACTAAACCTCTAATGCACTTGTATTCATATTAATATTATTCACTCTTAATTGCTCCAAAATAAGGGTCTAAAGTTCCTCAATTAATCGCGTGCGTAAAAACGTGTACTTCCGATTTAAGTGCGACAGAGTGAAATTTTCAAGAAATTCTTATCACGATAGTATAACTAACTATCATTTGAATACTTAAACATAAAAATACCTATTTAAGACTAATATACAAGTCTCCAATTTTTCAAGCTCATTATATTCTCAAATTGGTTATTGCCTCCAAACGCGTATTTGCTAATCACACTTAACGAGCCTTCAAAAATTAAATTTTGAAACGAGTCACTTTTAAAAATATAACTAAGCTATAGATCCATATAATTAGGTTTAAAAAAGTTAGCAAATAATATTCAGAGCAATTGGCCAAATAAATAATTAAATGAGCTTAAATTAGGAGTTTAAAATAGATAAATTTTGGTGAGTCCTCACATGAGTCTAGTATTACTTCCTCAAATCTCCCATAAATTTGTATCAGCGCATCTTTCGAAAAATTATCGACGCGCAAGTAGTATACACTTAGAACTCATTCACCTTTAATTTCTCAATTAACTTTTCTTAATCTACTATTGATCATTCTTAATTCCCCAAAATAAATGCACTCTCAAATAGAATATCACCTTGAAACACATGTACTCATTATTCCTCACTTAAATGAACCTCCGAAAATTAAATTTGCTAACGGGAAGTTTTAAAAACATAAGGAAGACATTGTTCCATATGAATAGACTTAGAATGGTTGAAATAAATTATCTGGAAAAAACAGGTGAATAAATATTTAAATAAATCAATAATATTCGATAAAAATAAGAAATTTTTCGAGTCCTCACAAGTATTGAAAGGGACGAGATGCCTCTTCAAAATTTAATTGGTGCAAATCACATTAATTGTGAAGTTCAAAAATGATTCTTTGAAGAGGTTACGAATATGTAAAAGATGAGGTTGGAAAAAAAATTATGATATATATAAACATACGTATTCTAGAAGGGAGGTATGCAACATAACGGATGCGAGGAGATAAAATTCATGACGCAATTTTCCTCTTTACAGAGGGGGATAAGAGCGTGCTAAGGATAAGGAGTCATACTTGCTCATTCCCCATATTCGAGGAGTGACTCTTCTAATCTAAACAAGCAAATTGACTAAATAATCTAAATAAAGTGCAAGTCTAAATGATATAATTTGCTCATGTAGGGATAAGGGAATAAGAAGACACATCACGCAAATGAAAAGAATCCTAAAATGTATAAAATGCAATAAATGTTACACAAAGGATGAATCTAACATGTGAGTGCCCTAAGGGTCAAGTATTAGATTAGTTCATTTCTAAAAGTTCTCATTAGCATTAGACTAGTGAAAATTTGGGGAATAAAATCACAACTAATGTTGGACTAGTGTAGTGATGTCATGCAATTATTATAAATAATTAAAGCATATAAAGTATAATTAAAACAAATAAATACATAAGGCATATAAAGCACATAACGCATAGGCATACTATCTATATGCAAAAACCCTAAGAAAGCGAAGTAGCACACAAGCATGCACGCAAACAAAACCTAATTATTACATTCAAGGACCCTAGCTACAATCTAAGAGAGGAATTTTTGGAAATAATAAACTTATCTATTATATTTGTCTATCTAAATACATTTTCTTGGTCAAAAGGGGAAAACCTAAGCTATTATAATTTAGCATTAAAATGCCTCTCAAATAAACAACAAAATTAAATAAATGAAAGTTTAAAATGAATAAAAAAAGTAGATAAAAGAAAAAGTATTTAAAACATACAATCACACATAAAACACTTAGGAGCACATAAAAAAAATTAAAAAAATAATAGAGGATACATCCCTTGAAGTAGTGGCTAAATGATCTAGAATTTGTCCTATTTATATTTCAAAACTAACAAAATGGTTAAGACACCAATTTAATTGATAACACTTTAAAAGAAAATGTAAACATATAGCAAATTCCCCTTATTATTGTGAAAAATGTAAATGAACATAAAACAATCAAAATTTACAAATTCAATGCATTTAGATAAAGCACAATTAGCAATTAAAGAAGAGAAAAAATTGTAATTAACAACAAATAAATAAAAAAAGAAGGCCAGGGACTCAATTGCAAAAATTAAAAAGGTTTTGAGATCAAATTATAATTTTTAAAAAATTAGGGGTCAAAATTGAATTAAAAAGTAAAGTTTAGGGATCAACATGTAATTAAAATAAAGACCTAAATGAAAGAAATTCAACATTTTAGGGCCATAGTAAAATTACTCTAAACATTAGGGACCATATTGCAAAACTAGTTTCTGATTTGTGAGAATTATGTAAGAAAACAGCATGGGCCTTTTCTTTGTTTTCTTTTATTTGGATTGGTTTGGGCCAAACCACTTCGACCCAACGAAAAATAAAACATTCTACCCATATAGAAAAATCTAACCCACATTATTTTTTTAGGGTTAATCATATTTAATTCCCTTAAGATATACCCCATTTCTCAGTTTACCTTTTAACCTTTAATTTTGCTCACTTAATCCCTTATAGGACAAAATTGCCTTTGCATTATTTTGACTTTTCATTTACCTTGTTTTTCTTTCTTTTATTTCTTTTTCTCTTTTTTCTTTATTTAATTCTTCCTCTTTTTCACAAAAATCTTCACCTTAATGATTGAAATTAAAAAAGAGGAATTGCGGAGATCTATCTTCTCTTTAAATGATTAGAAAAATATTCAAATCACTTTTCTAAAATACAATTTTTTTAGCCTTTCAATTCTTTTAATTTTGGGTTTTCCTCTTTCCTTTCTAGTTTCTCATTTTATTCCCAAGAAAATATCTTAAAATGAAATTGTGACTTGATTAGTAATCATCAATTGAAATTTGTGACACGTGACATCATACAAAAAATTAAATTAGTTTTTGATGCCTTTTAAACTTTCACCCAGAAATATGTAATTACAAACCCAAAACAAAAATTTTCGTTGAAATGAAATTTTGAAATGGTGTACTGAAATTTTGAAATCGTATATTAGTGCCAAAGGACGAAGGGCTTAAGAAGAAAATTTTAGAAGAAACACATCGATCTAAGTACACGGTACATCCTGGAGGGAATAAAATGTACCAGGGCTTGAAGAGTTTGTACTAGTGGGAGAACATGAAAAAGGAAATTGCCCAATTTGTCCAGACTTGTTTGATTTGTCAGCAAGTTAAAGCCGAGCATCAGAAATCATCTGGCCTTTTGCAACCTTTAGAGATACTCGAGTGGAAGTGGGAAAATATCACTATGGACTTTGTATCTGTATTATCAAGGACACAGAGAGGCTATGATGCAGTTTGGGTAATAGTAGATAGATTGATCAAATCGGCTCACTTTTTGCCGATTAGTATGAAGTACCCGTTGGAGAAGTTAGCTAAGTTATACTTGGATGAAATTATAAGGCTACACGGGATACCTATAAATATTGTGTTTGATCGAAAACCTAGGTTTGTCTCACGATTCCGGCAAAAGATGCAAGAAGTGTTGGGGACTAAGTTGAATTTTAGCACTACTTACCACCCGCAGACTGATGGACAGTCTGAGAGGACGATTCAAACTCTCGGGGACATGTTGAGAACCTGTATTTTGGATTTTGGAGAGAGTTGGAGTAAGTATTTGATATTGGTGGAATTCGCTTATAATAATAGCTTTCATTCGTCCATTCAAATGGCTCCGTATGAAGCGTTTTATGGTCGGAAGTGCAGATCTCCGATTTGCTGGGATGAACTAGGTGAACGAAAGATTTTACATCCAACTACAGTGCCTTGGATTGAGGAGGCGCAAGAAAAAGTGAAGTTAATACGTCAGAGGATTCAAACCACATAGAGTCGTCAGAAGAGCTATGCAGACAATAGAAGGAAGGATTTAGAATTTGCGGTTGGAGACCAAGTTTTTCTTAAGATTACTCCTCTGAAAGCAAATTTGATGGCAGGAAAAAGAAAGAAACTACAACCGAGATTTGTAGGACTATACAAGATTCTTCAACGTATAGGAAATGTGGCTTATAAGTTGGAATTACCACTAAGTCTATTTCGAATCCATAACATTTTTCAGGTGTTCTTGCTCAAGAAATATCATCCAGATCCATCTCATGTCCTACAACCGGAAAATATTAAGATTGATGAAGCACTGACCTATGAGGAGAAATCGATAAAGCTTTTAGATCGTAAAATGAAAGAATTGAGAAATAAGCAAATCCTGTTAGTGAAAGTTCTATGGAGAAATCATGGACTAGAGGAAGCAACTTGGGAGGTAAAAAAATAAATTCGAGGAAAATATCCAGATCTATTTCCAAATTAAGGTATGAATTTCGAGAACGAAATTCTCTTAATGGGGAGAGGATGTAAGGACTCATGTTTTTATTCTTAAAATAGTTATTTTTATAATTATTTACCCTATATTATCATTACATGAATCGCTTTTAAATTTCGCTTTATCGCGCGCGAATCAGAAGTTCGCGTATTTCGCGTCAAAATGGCTAAGTCAAAATTTAAGAAAATTATACTAGACTACTAAGAGTGAATAATTATAGTGTTAAAGGATTACATTTGAAGATTAATGCACAAGTGAATCAAATAAGAGAGAAAAGTGGTAGTACGGGATACTATTCACGCACTATTGCGAGTTGACTTTTTCACTTTTAACTTGGCTTTCTTAACACACTTCATCCACCAACCATCAACACACAAAACCCTCTCTCTTCTGTCTCCTTGGAGTCGGCCGAAACTTGAAGAAAAAGAAGGGAAGAAAGTTCCATTTCACTTGCTCAATCCTTGCTTGCATTTCACTTCCAAATTTGCACCCAACTTCAAGACTACTTGGAGATTAACTTTAGCTTGGAGGAAGATACCATCTAGTGGAAATTTCTTGGAAGTTTTGTGGTAAAAATTTTTGGTTTCTTCAAGGGTTAGAGGTAAACCCATCAACTCTTCTAATCTTTCCATTTAATCGAAGTTTAGTGGTTGAATTTGCATGCGCTTGAAACCCCACAGCAAGAACTAGGCTAACGGACTTGAGGTGTTCATTTTTTGCTTTAATCACTAGGTTAGTGGTCTTGAAGTGGATTATAGGTAGCTGACTTGAGGTCTATTTAGTTATTTGTGGTTGTTTATGTGTTATTTGAGGAAAATACGGTTGGAAAGTGAAGGAAAAATTGAAGGAAAGTTGGAAGTGCAAGCTGGCCGAATTTCTGGTTGTGATGTTCTGTTTTGATTTTGAATGTTTGATGGTTATTTGACTGTGAAATTGGGTGATATATGTTGCATATTATGTGTATAAAGTGCCTTGCGAAAATCGTTTCAATTGGTTGCTCAAAACTAGAGTTTTCGAAAAAGAACCAAATCTGGAAAACGTGTTGTAGATGTCCGGACAGTACCTCTTTGTTTGAACATATCTCTCTGTACACAATTCAAAATTGAGTGCCATTAGTGGCATTCAAAACTACACATCCGTAGTTTTCTAACGGTATAAAAATCACCTGTTAGTTCATTTTGAGTCATCCGTAGTGATTCGTCAAAGTTTGCTGCCCTGTTATGAATATCTGTCCGAGAAGAAATGAGAAGCTGCAACTTGTCGCTTGAATTTGAACTACTTGTGAACTGATTTTGGAAACGCTTTCTCCTGATGAAATGTAACATGTTGAACCTAGTTTCCAACGCCACCAACCATTTCTAATTTGAACTTGTATTGAGTGAGATGTAGTCTGATTTCCAAAGTGCAATAAAGCTGGAAATCTGGAAGGCTTTTCCTTCTTGCTGGCCGACTGGTCTAGTTTGTTGTGGGATGTTTTATTTTCAAAAAATTTGATATCAATCAACCATCAAGTTTTTATTAAAGGTCTCTAGGACCTTGGTTTCAAAAATGGATCGAATTTGGACTGATTTCATTATGCAAAATGTTTGGAAAGGAAATAAAAGTAAGAAGGCAGATTAGCCTTGAAACATTTTATGAACTTTAATCATTTTATTAACTGCCTTCCCACGCAATTTTTTGAGTGAAATTTGATACAGGGGTAGTTCACATATAGAGGTTTAAGTGTACCAAATTTGATGTTATTTCAACAACCTTTTGATATCTAAATGATGCTACAAAGATAGCTTTTTAAATCTGGAAATTCACTGTTCTAGTAGTGAAAATTTACTGACTTTGAACTGCTATATCTAGATACTCAAGACTCCGAATTTAGTTCCATTTATCTTGTTTGAAACCTTGTTTGGAACTCTTATTGTGTTATGAATTTCAATGGCTGATTCACATTCTGTGAATTATGCCGAATTTCCAAAGATTGCTGAAAAATAAGACTAGTTCAAACTTGTTTTCTAGGAAATGAAACTTTGAGCTAAAAAATGAATGCTTTCCCTATAGAATCTTGGAAAAGTGTTTTCTAGGAAATTTTAGCACTCCGAACCAAGATTCCAATGGTATAAAGTATTCCATTTTTGGACCTGCCGAGTGCAAGATCTGATTTTTCAAAATGTGATGCGCAAAACTGAAATTTTCCGACTTGATGAGAAGTGAGTTTTTGGAAACTTTCCCCTATCCTTTGATATTGATTGATTGTTTTAAACTCGATTTCATGGAGGAAATCAGTTTCTTTTGTGTTAATAAATCCTTACTTTTGAACCTCGATTTTTGAATGATTAAGGTTCTCTTTTGAGACATGGACTTATCTAAATAAGTGTACTTTCGATATTGGTTAATACATGGTTGTGAGTGAAAGTACTCGTTATTTGTTCAGGCGCTCAAGAAGATCTTTAAGAGAATCTTGAAGTGGATGCCTAAAGGCTTAATTGCTCGCTCACTCACTTTTGTTTTGACTTGGTGAGTGTTAAGTGCATGAATCGTTGTGTCTACTTGATTTACCTTACTTAAATACGTGATTATCATTTGATGAGATGAGTGTGTACTTTACCGCACTCGCTCTCCTGTGCTCAACTTGCTACTTGACTTATTACGTGATTACTCGAACTTAACTTGTATTAAACTTGGTTTTAAAGTTGATTGGGGAAATCTCATCGACTATTATACTCGTAATTGTTGTGCATATTGTGTTGTCGAGCGGAGTGAACATCCTTGACTTATATTCGTACTCGGGGGATGCCCAAACTCGTTGGCTAACTCTGCGAATCGAGCCAGCATGGGCTTGGTCGAGGAGCTTAGTAATGTGAGCACCCGAAAATTTTCTTATTTTATTTTATTTTACTAGCTTAATTAATTATTTAATTCAACTATTTAAAATTCATTTATATGGAAAAACGCCTCTCTTATGTTTTTAAAGCGTTTTGTTAGAAAAGTTACTTTTCGAAAACTCGTTTAGTTCGGAACAACAGGTACATGCTTTTCGGGACTATATTTGAATTGAGAGTGTATTAATTTTAAAAAAGTAAGAATGATTAATAGTAGATTAAGAAAGGTCGTGAGAACTCGTAAAAATGTATTTATTTTAAACTCCTGTTACGAGTTTATTTAAATATTTAATTGCCTCTTTGCCCCGAATATTATTTTCTAACCTTTTTAGACCCAATTACATGGAGCTATGACTTACATGTATTTTTAAAATGACTTGTTACGAAAATTAATTTTTGGAAGCTCGTTTAGTGAAAATAGTGAATACGCATTTGGAGACAGTGATCAATTTGAGGATATAGTGAGTTTAAAAAATTGGAGACTTACACAATGGTTTTAAAATAGGTATTTTTATACTTAAGTATTCAAGTGATAGTTATTAGTACCATCATTATAAGAATTTCTTGGAGATTTCACTTTATCGCGCTTAAACTGGAAATACGCGTTTTCACACGCGCGATTTAATTGAGGGACTTTAGACCCTTATTTTGAGACAATTAAGAGTGAATAATATTTATATGAATGTAAGTGCATTAGAGGTTTAGTGCACTAGTGTAACAAACATAAGAGGAATCGAGCACAAAACGTGCGCGTACGCGTACTATTTGCGGTTGATTTTGTGCACCCAATACTTAACCATTAAGCTACCTTCAAGAAGCAAGCTCCGCGCACGTTTTGCGGTTGATTTTGTGCACCCAATACTTAACCATTAAGCTACCTTCAAGAAGCAAGCTCCATCAGATTTTCCCTCTCTCTCCTCACTCCCAACAGCCGAACCAACAAAGGAGAAAAACAACTCCAATTCCATCCTAATTCCTTCACCAAATCTTCTCCATTTCACTTCAAATGTCAACCACTCTTAGCTAATCACTTGGAGATTACATCAAGCTAAGAAAGAGGGCTGCTTTCCACGATTTTCTTGGGCATTCATTGGACCCAAAATTCTGCCCTAGTTCATCAAGAGAGGTAAAGGACAATCAACCCTTCAAATCTTACTTTATAGAAGTAGTATTGCACATCTAGGCTTATGCATGCTTATGGGTAGCTTGGTTATGTTGGAAAAATTGTTGTGTGGGCTCTATGAACTCCCACTTTGGTTGGACGGACTGACTTGGTGATTGATGATGAAATTAATGTTGGTTTAGTGCTTATATTAGTGAAATAATGTTGGGTTGTTGATAGAAACTCAAGGATGCTGAAATGAGCAAAAGTGACTATTTTACCCCTGCCCTGTTCGTGTACTTTGGTGTGAAATTTTGAGGTTGTAATGGCTTGTTTATAATGTATACATATTATATGGATAGTGTAGAAAGTTTTGTTGAAAAATAACATGATTTGGTTGGTCAAATGTGTTGATTTCCAAAGTATGGTAGAACTGGAAAATTTTCCCGGATTGCCCAGCAGTCCTGTTGTTTCGGCTATAACTTTTCATTCCGATGTCGAAATCGAGTGCTGTTTGAGGCACTGGAAACTAGACATTCCCAGATTTCTATTGGTATAAAATGCACATCCTGGTTCCATTTGTGTGAGGGAAACCATTCGTTTGAAATTTGCTGTCCTGTTTCGTTGGTTCACTATAGGGCAGAACATGAACTACAACTTGATGCTGAAATGTGAGTTAGTTGCAGACGGATTTTGAAAATAGTTTTTTCTGAGAAATTGTAGCTTTATGAAAGTGTTTTCCAACGCCACCAACCACATCCAATTAAGAGTTGAATTGAGTGATTTGTGGCTGTATTTCGAAACTGACTTCTTGAAGGAAAACTCTCCTTTTGGGCAGAATTGTTACTAAACTCGATTGAGACTTGTTAATTTGAGATTCTTGGTGTTAATCACCCAAAATTGTGTTTTGGATAGGTCTTAGACATTTTCTATGCAAATAGACCATGTTTGAGGTACTTTGTAAGCCAAACGTTTTGAAAATAGAAAACGAAACTCGCAAGGCAGATTTGCCTTGAAAATTTTGGAATTTTGGTGATTTGGTTAACCAAATTCCCGTGCATATTTATCCATGAAATTTGGCAGAGAAATACTCCTTATATGGTAGTATTATACTGCTAATTTTGGTGCCATTCCGAGTCCGTTTCGCTGCTCAACTAAACTTCCTAAGTTCATGACTTGATTTTGGAAAACCCTTGTTTAACAAAGAAATTTGGGTAACTTTGAACTACCATATCTTGGTGCTCAAAACTTCAATTCCCGTTCCTCTTATTCCATTTTAAACTTTGATTGCAACTCTATTTGAGTTTCAAATTTGAGAGGCTGGTTCCAATTCTGTGAATTTTGCCGAATTTTCCAAGTTGGCGAAAAATCAACCCCGAAACTGTCTCGCAAGCCAAAACAGCAACTTTGAGACAAATTTTGAATAGCTTCCCTTTGGAATCATGGAAAAGTGTCTTCTAAAAACTTTTAGTACTTTGAAAGTAGTTTCCAATGGTACCAAGTTTTCCAATTTTGGACTCATAGAGAGTGAGATCTGATTTTTCAAAGTTTGCTTGCCGAATCTAAAATTTTCGAACTTAAAGGAAATTGAGGGTTTCAAACTCTCTATTTTCCTCCGATATTGCTAGACCGTTTTACACTTGATTTCAAAGGAGAGAATTAGATTTCTCTTGTATTTTTGAAACCCACTTCCGAGCCTCGACTATAAATAATTAAGGTTCAATTCATGAATTCTCCTTAGAATGAACACTAGTACAACCTTCTCGATAAGTAAGGGATTTTAAGCGATGGTGTGTAATAGACAACTATTGTTTGCTCAGGTGCTCAAGGAGACTTTCAAGAGGATCTCGAGGGGAACACCTGAAGGATTGTATACGCACTTACTCTTTTGTTGCGATAGGTGAGTGTTCCATATAGGAGTACGTAATTTGAATAAATCTTTGACATGCTTAATCCATGATCATTAAGTGTTAAGTGCTACATGTTAAATATTTACCACACTCATGCATATTTAAGTAATGTATACTTGAATTACTCGACATGAAATACTTGAATTGCATATTTATGTGATGTGTTTAAATGATTAATTATGCTATGGCTACATAAGTCGGTTGGAGTGAATCTCCTCGACTCTTAAGTGGTAAAAGTGGGAAACGGCCAATGGCGGCCTATCAAAATGACTAATGTCTACCAATTAACCATGATTACTACCGTTAACCATCAACCGTTAACCGTAATTACTTACCGTTTTCCTATCTACTTGATTACCTGGTACTTGATTACTTGATTACCGTAAATTACATGTTCACATGAAATTATCACATATTGCTTATGTGTTTATGTGTTAATTGTTGCTAGTAATTGCTTATATGAAATTGTCCACCATTTTATGGCGAGTGTGTACTTTATCTCACTCGACCTACAAAAAGAATAAATTTTTACCGTTAGCCAAGTTATTTGATTACTTGTGCATGTTATAAGCTCTAAGTTGAACTTGGGTCCTGCCCTTGGTTACTAACTTACTCGAGCCAGGACTGGGCTCGGTCGGGTAGGTTGGAACTCTGGGCCACCGTTTCAGTATACTCGAGTATTACCACTGGAGGGATAAGGCGATGGCTAGACAGTACCATGGGGACCGGAAGTTATAAGGTGCAGTTGACCGAAATGGTTCCAATGGAACACCGTATCCTTCAATGTGTGTTTATTTTACATAATGATAACCGTTTCATGCAAATATGCCATACCTGTGATATGCTCAAATTACTCGTACAATGATTATAGTCTTATGTTAATATGTCAATGTGCAACCTTGAACCATACATGCAGTATGCTCAATTATTTGATTTATTAGAACTGCTAGAGTATTTTGGAACCTCACTTGGCTGTGTAGCTCATTCCACGATTTTATTTTCTTTAATAGTGTTCGAGACCAAGAGTACTCGTGAATAGTACTAGATTGTCTTCTTTTGAAGACTTTAAATTGTATTATAGCAGATGGCTATAGTAAATATTCTTTTGGGTTATATTAAGCTTGAGAGCTGATTAATTGTAAGTGTGAGATATTTTGGAGTACTTTTATTATGTATTGAAGTTATTTGAAATATTATTGAAGTATTTCGAGCTTGTGAATTGTGGATTATAGTGAGTCTCGGCGAGAGTTGGGCAAGCGTCCCGCGGATACCCTTTGGTTCGCCTTACGGAGAAGTGGGAGCGTCACAATTGGTATCAGAACTTAGGTTTCAGATTTTTGTAGTGTATTCTAGGATTAAAAGTTTAGGATACCAGACTGTGGGATTGGTTTAAAAGTTTAGTGACCGCTTGTAGGGATGAAAATCAGAGCTGCTTCGCGTAGCCTGTGTACGGGGTGAGTTTAAGCCAAGTGGTGTTATGATCCTTATTATGTGAATGAGTAAAGGCTTAAGTGTGGTTGAAATGTGAGCTGTAAAAATCATGAATGTGATAGGTATAAACCCTTTATCTTGACATTTGAGGAAATTTGATATGTATGTTGGGTAGGAATCTCGAATGTGGTGATTTACTCTTGGGACCGGCCGGTTCGAGTTGTGAATTACCTTATTTCGGATTCTTGTACCTAAGTACTTGAGAGTTGAGGGCAATTCTAAGGACTTGAGATCTCCATTTGTGGAAAATTAGAATGAATCGATATTTTACGTGAATAGTTACAGGAAATCAATAATTGTTTGGCTATGACAGTACAATAATTAAGAGTGGGACGCGGAGAAGATCGTAGCCCAAAAGATCCTTATGTTGGGATTGAAGTTGAACATGTTAGGGAATGGAAATCATCTAGTTTCAATTAATCTAGTGAAACACTACTTGTGATCTTTCGTAGTGGGACGATGGGAGTAAATTTAAGAGTTGTACCTTGGAGATGAATGTACTTTTGATAATCACTTGTTTATTTTGTTTATTGACTTTGACTTGGTATGAGTTTTACTTGACTAAAACTTGTGTTATGATTTAATGATCTCTAATTTGTGTTTACTTGCATAGTGATAATGTTATTTGTGTAAGTGATTTCCTTTTCTTTAAGAGTTGTTACTGGTATGTGTGAGTAGTTCATATTATGGCTTAGTGTGAGATTTATACATATGCGTATAGATTAGCTGTGAATATGGAAACTAGAGGACAACAAAAGGGACGTCAACCTAGACAACCCTGAAATCAAAGAGTAGGTAATGGATCTGATATTGATCAAAACGCCGAGCCAAGAGTTGGGGAAGGAAATGATCAAATGGGAGTAGTTTTAACTTGCATGACGGATATACTAGAGCTCTTAGTAGCTCAACAAGGTCAAGGGATTAGACAAGGAAACCAACGTGGAAACCAAGAGATAGGGGAGGATCGAGCTTTTGAGCGGTTTCAGAAATTCTTCCCGCCCAAATTTTCTGGAGGACCTGACCCAAAGTGGCTGAAAATTGGTTAAAGAATATAAGGAATATATTCGATGCCTTGGATTACACAGAGGAAAGACAAAGTCACCTTTGCTGTATTTCAACTTGAAGGAGCGGCCCGAGCTTGGTAGAATGTTATAAGAAATAAGTGGGAAAGAGATCAAACTCCAAGAATTTGGATAAACTTTGTGCGTGAGTTTAATGAGAAATTTCTCCCTCCGCTTGTCCAAGAAAAGAGAGAAGACGATTTTATAAAGCTTCGTCAAGGAACTTTAAGTGCGGCTGAGTACGAAACACGCTTCTCCAAGTTATCTACATATGCTCCAGAATTGGTGGCTATTGAACGGAAGAGAATAAGCCGGTTTATCCAGAGATTAGATTTAGAAATCCAAGATGCCCTTGCCGCAGCACAGATTGAAACATTTATTGACGCTTTCGAGAAAACGCAAAGGGTAGAGAGTGCAAAAGCCCAACTGAGAGCCTTTCAAGCGAAGAAAAGAGATACATCCGATAATAGACTAAAAGAAATTGGATCACCATCCAAAATAAAAAAAGGAGATGATGGAGTGAGACTATCACTTCCTGCACTACTCATGATAAAGAAACCAAAAGCAACTATGTCACGAGGAACTCCAATCGGACAGATACGATCAAAGGAAACCTCACAAGCAAGTCAAGTCATAATGTCTCGTCCGACCTGTGGATATTGTGGAAGGACAAACCATACCGAAGAAAACTGTTGGCTAAAGGGACGAAAATGTATGGGATGTAGGAGTATCAACCATAAAGTTCACGACTGTCCAAGGAGGTATCCCCGAGAGACTACCACTCAACAAGGAAATAGAACTATCCCTTGACAAGTCAATGGAAGAGAAAACCGACCAGTAGCATCTGCAAGAACATATGACTTGATCACACAACAGGGTTCAGGATTATCTGAGATTACAGAAGGTATGAATTTCGAGAACGAAATTCTTTTAAGGAAGGGAGGTTGTGAGGACCCGAAAATTTTCTTATTTTATTTTATTTTACTGGCTTAATTAATTATTTAATTCGACTATTTAAAATTCATTTATATGGAAAAACGCCTCTCTTATGTTTTTAAAGCGTTTTGTTTGAAAAGTTACTTTTCGAAAACTCGTTTAGTTCGGAACAACAGGTACATGCTTTTCGGGACTATATTTGAATTGAGAGTGTATTAATTTTAAAAAAGTAAGAATGATTAATAGTAGATTAAGAAAGGTCGTGAGAACTCGTAAAAATGTATTTATTTTAAACTCCTGTTACGAGCTTATTTAAATATTTAATTACCTGTTTGCCCCGAATATTATTTTCTAACCTTTTTAGACCCAATTACATGGAACTATGACTTACATGTATTTTTAAAATGACTTGTTACGAAAATTAATTTTTGAAAACTCGTTTAATGAAAATAGTGAATACGCGTTTGGAGACAGTGATCGATTTGAGGATATAGTGAATTTGGAAAATTGGAGACTTACACAATGGTCTTAAAATAGGTATTTTTATACTTAAGTATTCAAGTGATAGTTATTAGTACCATCGTTATAAGAATTTCTTGGAGATTTCACTTTATCGCGCTTAAACTGGAAATACGCGTTTTCACACGCGCGATTTAATTGAGGGACTTTAGACCCTTATTTTGAGACAATTAAGAGTGAATAATATTTATATGAATGTAAGTGCATTAGAGGTTTAGTGCACTAGTGTAACAAAGTTAAGAGGAATCGAGCACAAAACGTGCGTGTACGCGCACTATTTGCGGTTGACTTTGTGCACCCAATACTTAACCATTAAGCTACCTTCAAGAAGCAAGCTCCATCAGATTTTCCCTCTCTCTCCTCACTCCCAACAGCCGAACCAACAAAGGAGAAAAACAACTCCAATTCCATCCTAATTCCTTCACCAAATCTTCTCCATTTCACTTCAAATGTCAACCACTCTTAGCTAATCACTTGGAGATTACATCAAGCTAAGAAAGAGGGCTGCTTTCCACGATTTTCTTGGGCATTCATTGGACCCAAAATTCTGCCCTAGTTCATCAAGAGAGGTAAAGGACAATCAACCCTTCAAATCTTACTTTATAGAAGTAGTATTGCACATCTAGGCTTATGCATGCTTATGGGTAGCTTGGTTATGTTGGAAAAATTGTTGTGTGGGCTCTATGAACTCCCACTTTGGTTGGACGGACTGACTTGGTGATTGATGATGAAATTAATGTTGGTTTAGTGCTTATATTAGTGAAATAATGTTGGGTTGTTGATAGAAACTCAAGGATGGTGAAATGAGCAAAAGTGACTATTTTACCCCTGCCCTGTTCGTGTACTTTGGTGTGAAATTTTGAGGTTGTAATGGCTTGTTTATAATGTATACATATTATATGGATAGTGTAGAAAGTTTTGTTGAAAAATAACATGATTTGGTTGGTCAAATGTGTTGATTTCCAAAGTATGGTAGAACTGGAAAATTTTCCCGGATTGCCCAGGCAGTCCTGTTGTTTCGGCTATAACTTTTCATTCCGATGTCGAAATCGAGTGCTGTTTGAGGCACTGGAAACTAGACATTCCCAGATTTCTATTGGTATAAAATGCACATCCTGGTTCCATTTGTGTGAGGGAAACCATTCGTTTGAAATTTGCTGTCCTGTTTCGTTGGTTCACTATAGGGCAGAACATGAACTACAACTTGATGCTGAAATGTGAGTTAGTTGCAGACGGATTTTGAAAATAGTTTTTTCTGAGAAATTGTAGCTTTATGAAAGTGTTTTCCAACGCCACCAACCACATCCAATTAAGAGTTGAATTGAGTGATTTGTGGCTGTATTTCGAAACTGACTTCTTGAAGGAAAACTCTCCTTTTGGGCAGAATTGTTACTAAACTCGATTGAGACTTGTTAATTTGAGATTCTTGGTGTTAATCACCCAAAATTGTGTTTTGGATAGGTCTTAGACATTGTCTATGCAAATAGACCATGTTTGAGGTACTTTGTAAGCCAAACGTTTTGAAAATAGAAAACGAAACTCGCAAGGCAGATTTGCCTTGAAAATTTTGGAATTTTGGTGATTTGGTTAACCAAATTCCCGTGCATATTTATCCATGAAATTTGGCAGAGAAATACTCCTTATATGGTAGTATTATACTGCTAATTTTGGTGCCATTCCGAGTCCGTTTCGCTGCTCAACTAAACTTCCTAAGTTCATGACTTGATTTTGGAAGACCCTTGTTTAACAAAGAAATTTGGGTAACTTTGAACTACCATATCTTGGTGCTCAAAACTTCAATTCTCGTTCCTCTTATTCCATTTTAAACTTTGATTGCAACTCTATTTGAGTTTCAAATTTGAGAGGCTAGTTCCAATTCTGTGAATTTTGCCGAATTTTCCAAGTTGGCGAAAAATCAACCCCGAAACTGTCTCGCAAGCCAAAACAGCAACTTTGAGACAAATTTTGAATAGCTTCCCTTTGGAATCATGGAAAAGTGTCTTCTAAAAACTTTTAGTACTTTGGAAGTAGTTTCCAATGGTACCAAGTTTTCTAATTTTGGACTCATAGTGAGTGAGATCTGATTTTTCAAAGTTTGCTTGCCGAATCTAAAATTTTCGAACTTAAAGGAAATTGAGGGTTTCAAACTCCCTATTTTCCTCCGATATTGCTAGACCGTTTTACACTTGATTTCAAAGGCGAGAATTAGATTTCTCTTGTATTTTTAAAACCCACTTCCGAGCCTCGACTATAAATAATTAAGGTTCAATTCATGAATTCTCCTTAGAATGAACACTAGTACAACCTTCTCGATAAGTAAGGGATTTTAAGCGATGGTGTGTAATAGACAACTATTGTTTGCTCAGGTGCTCAAGGAGACTTTCAAGAGGATCTCGAGGGGAACACCTGAAGGATTGTATACGCACTTACTCTTTTGTTGCAATAGGTGAGTGTTCCATATAGGAGTACGTAATTTGAATAAATCTTTGACATGCTTAATCCATGATCACTAAGTGTTAAGTGCTACATGTTAAATATTTACCACACTCATGCATATTTAAGTAATGTATACTTGAATTACTCGACATGAAATACTTGAATTGCATATTTATGTGATGTGTTTAAATGATTAATTATGCTATGGCTACATAAGTCGGTTGGAGTGAATCCCCTCGACTCTTAAGTGGTAAAAGTGGGAAACGGCCAATGGCGGCCTATCAAAATGACTAATGTCTACCAATTAACCATGATTACTACCGTTAACCGTCAACCGTTAACCGTAATTACTTACCGTTTTCCTATCTACTTGATTACCTGGTACTTGATTACTTGATTACCGTAAATTACATGTTCACATGAAATTATCAAATATTGCTTATGTGTTTATGTGTTAATTGTTGCTAGTAATTGCTCATATGAAATTGTCCACCATTTTAAGGCGAGTGTGTACTTTATCTCGCTCGACCTACCAAAAGAATAAATTTTTACCGTTAGCCAAGTTATTTGATTACTTGTGCATGTTGTAAGCTCTAAGCTGAACTTGGGCCCTGCCCTTGGTTACTGACCTACTCGAGCCAAGACTGGCCTCGGTCGGGTAGGTTGGAACCCTGAGCCACCGTTTCGGTATACTCGAGTATTACCACTAGAGGGATAAGGCGATGGCCAGACAGTACCATGGAGACCAGAAGTTATAAGGTGCAGTTGACCGAAATGGTTCCAATGGAACACCGTATCTTTCAATGTATGTTTATTTTACATAATGATAACCGTTTCATGCAAATGTACCATACCTGCGATATGCTCAAATTACTCGTACAATGATTATAGTCTCATGTTAATATGCCAATGTGCAACCTTGAACCATACATGCAGTATGCTCAATTACTTGATTTATTAGAACTGTTAGAGTGTCTTGGAACCTCACTGGGCTGTGTAGCCCATTCCACGATTTTATTTTCTTTAACAGGGTTCGAGACCATGAGTGCTAGTGAATAGTACTAAATTGCCTTCTTTTGAAAACTTTAAGTTGTATTACAGCAGATGACTGTAGTAAATATTCTTTTGGGTTGTATTAAGCTTGAGAGCTGATTAATTGTAAGTGTGAGATATTTTGGAATACTTTTATTATGTATTGAAGTTATTTGAAGTATTATTGAAGTATTCCGAGCTTGTGAATTGTGGATTGTAGTGAGTCTTGGCGAGAGCTGGGCAGGCGTCCCGCAGATACCCTTTGGTTCGCCTTACGGAGAAGTGGGGGCGTCACAAGTAAACCATGAGCAAACACAAAATTTGATCTATTAGAGAGATCTCGCTTGGCATACTCGCGTAGTATTGCCATGATATACTTGAGTAATATCAAAACCTTGACGAGCGGGCCCGATAAGGGGGTGTAACGGTGACGGGATTCAAAGAAAGTGGTGTATCTATGGGATTTGATACTTATGTGGTTGACGGAGTTTCAACATGGAATTTGATCAAGGCATTGACTCGACTACGTGGAATTTAGCTCCTGGGAGCTACGGTATCCTTGAATTGTTTCTGTTTACTTTTCCTACTTGAAATGTTAATTACTTGAACTTGATAGTTTTACTTACTGTATAAATGTTGTTGGTACTTGGACTACATGTTTGCATGTATGTTTCTTAGCCTCACGAGTATTCGCTCACCCCATTAGATTTGTTTTTCTCAACAGGAGCCGAAATGGAAGGAATTGTGGAGAAGCTGACTTGATGCACTTTTGATTAGTTTTAAATGACTTTTGAAAGTTGCATATTTGGGGAAAGTGATGTACTTGGTATCTTGAAATGTAAGAATTGGATACTTATTAAGGAAGCGACTTTTCTTTATACTTTCAACTTTTATTATTTGGTTATTTATCCTTAAGGTTAAATTGAAATTGTATCGAGTTCTGGCGAGAGTTGGGCAGGCGTCCCGCCGATACCCTTGGGAGAAGTGGGGGCATCACAGTTGGTATCAGTTAGAGATCTATTTGGGAGATATTAGAAACTTTACCCTCGAGAATAGGAATGGGATAACTTAGTTAGACTTTAAGTGATATTTGAGCGAATTCGTGACTTTAAGTTTCTAACCTAAAAAATGTGGTTGTTTTGTAGGGATGGAGAATGGTAATGGGGGACATGCTGCTAATGGTAATGGTCATACTAATGGCCACGTGGAGCCTCTTAAGCCTATTTACTACTGAACACTTGGTGGAGGAGCTCGTGTGCGTTACTCGCCTTCTATTAGGTTTCCCCGATGTCTTTGTAGGGTGACATATGCGTACCCTAATGACCTAGTACTGTCCCTTGACGACGAGCGTCATCAGTTGGTGAATACCAACCGAGCTTTACTTCAGGAGGTTGAGGAGCTGAGCATTCTGGTGAACGCTCAGAGTGCTAGGATTGCAGAGCTAGAGGGGGACTGTAGTGGATGAGATAGCTAGGGCTAAGGCCGCTCATGATGAGCTTCAGAGAGCTAGAACTCGACTTACTAGGATAGGCGAGGAGGTCCGGGATCGGGTTTTTGGGATCTTGGTAGACACTACTATGTTGATTGATGAGGTCATGGAGGTTGTTCAGAGTCCGGTTCAGGAGGGCGCTGAGGAGGAGCCTTTCGAGGAGGATCCAGAGGGGGACCCTGAGAAGGAGGTCTCCCCTGATAGTCCTGCTGAGGATTAGACTTAGAGTGATGGATCTTTTTACTTGTGTAGTTAGAAATAGGTGGGATGGTGCTAGTTCAAAGGCCATTGTATTTTGCTTGATTGTGTGGCCTACTTTTGAGACACTTGAACTTATTTTTGTTGTGCCTGACTAATTGCATTTTTGTGGCACTTGTGTGCTATATTTTTGTAAATGGCCCATGACTTGCTAATTGTATAAACTTTAAAGTGTTAATATATGTTAATTATTATCATTTCTAATGTTTTCATGTTGGCTCTTATTTTAAATATTTTCTCGCGTAATTATTCTATTTCTTGCATTAGGCATAACTAAGCTTATGGACGGACGAAGAAGTGGTAGAGGTCATGGGTGTGGGACTAGACAAACCCAACCTCAAGGGGATGATCAGGGATCGGCAATTAGGCCGACCCAGGGACAAGAAAATGTAGAGGGTAACCAAGTGGCTACTGCCATTAATCGGATGACTGATATCCTAGAACGATTAGTAGAGCGACAGGGTCCAAGGCCATTTAACCAACCCGGGGGCCAGGATAGAGGTGATGATAGGGCTGTGGAGAGGTTTTTGAAATTTAATCCGCCTAAATTCATTGAAGGATCTCATCCCGAATTAGCGGAGAACTGGCTAGAGCGGATGACTAATATTTTCGCCGCTTTAGATTATACTGAAGAGAGAAGAGTGAACTTTGTTGCCTTCCAATTTGAGGGCCTTGCATGTGCTTGGTGGGACATGATAAGGGGAAAGTGGGAAAGAGCGCAGATGTGACGCCCCCACTTCTCCCAAGGGCAAACCCAAGGGTATCCGCGGGACGCCTGCCTAACTCTCGCCAGGGCTCAAGACAATTCCAATTCAAACCTAGTCTAATACTAACAATGAAAGTCAGGATAAAGTTACGAAGTCATTTCCATACATAAATATCCAGTCTTACGTCACAATTTCAAATTTACAATCACTTTTTCAAAAAATGTACCACATCCAAAAGTGTCTAGTCGATTACAATTAAAACACTAATACAAAAGTTCCTCAAGTCAGCATTGACTTAACTCCTTCCAATCGGGTTCCTGTTAAGGAAAACAAACTAATGGGATGAGCCAATACTCAGTGAGGCCAAGAAACACACATGCAAATACATAATCCAAATAGCAACAACAATTACATTGTAAGTAAAGCTATCAAGTTCGAATAATTCACACTTTGAATAGGAAAAATAAACAGAAATAATTCAAGGACACTGTAGCTCTCAGGAGCTAAATTCCACGTAGTTGTGTCCAAATCTTGATCACATCTCATGTTGACACTCCGTCAACCACATAAGTAGCAAGTCTGTAGATACACCACTTTTCTTCGAATCCCGTCACCGTTACATCCCCTTGCCAGGCCCGCTCATCAAAGTTTTGATAATACTCGAGTATATCATGGCAATACTGTACGAGTAATGTCGAGCAAGATCTCTCCAATAGATCATGCTCCACGAATATCTCATGGTTTGCTGAGCTTGTCGACCAAGCCCATGCTGCTTGATTCGCAAAATTAACCAACGAGTTTGGGCATCCCCCGAATACGAATACGAACACCAATATGAATATAAGTCGATGAGCAACTCTCAAATCGACGATTCCAAATATGAATCACAAATACGAACAACAAATACGAATCACATCCACATTACTATGTACAAGCCGGATATGAATTCACATAGCAAAATACGAATATGATTTCGCTCGAAAGAGAATGAGTGCGGTAAAATACATACTCGTCTCAAAATTTTCAAATTTCACATAACGGATACGAAATAGTTAACCACTTAGCAACAAATTCATGCACATGACACTCACCAATCAAAATAAGAGAGTGAGTGTGTAAAACAAACCTTTAGGCGTTCCCTTCGAGATTCTCGTGAAGGCCTCCTTGAGCACCTGAGCAAACAATAGTTATCTATTACACACTATCTCTTGAAAATCCTTTCTTATCAAGAGAGGGATTGGACACTTGTACAATCTAGAAAATATCATGGAATGGGGCTTTACTTGCTCAAAATTCAAGATTCAAAAGTAGTGTTTATTAACACAAGGAAAAACTGATTCCTTCATGAAGACAAGTCCAAAATGGTCAATTAGTATTGAAGGATAGGGAAGAGTTTCAGAAACTCATTTCCTGTCAAGTTTGAAAATCTCAAATTTGAGGTTCAATGTTTGAAAAATCGTGTCTCACTCTTTGTATGTCCAAATTTGAAAAACTTGGCGTTGGAAACTACTTCCAAAGTACTAAAAGTTCCTAGAAGACACTTTTCCATGATTCGAAATGGAACATATTCAAAATTTGGCCCAAAGTTACTGTTTTAGGCTTGCAAGACAGTTTTGGGGTTGGTTTTTGGCCAACTTTGGAAATTCGGCAAAATTCACACAATGTGAACTAACCTCTGAAATTGGGAACTCAATTAGAGTTACAATCAAGGTTTAAAACACAATAAGCGGAACAAGAATCAGAGTTTGGAGCACCAAGATATGGCGGTTCAAAGTAAACGAAAAAGTGAGACCGCTAGGTTAATTTTCCAGATTTAAATCACGGAATTTGGGACTTTGTTTGAGCATCAAAATGGACTCGGAATGGCACCAAAGTAGTATTATCCTACCATATAGGGTCTATTCCTCTGTCTAATTTCATAGGAAAATTCATTCGGGAAGTTGGTTAACAAAACCATCAAAATTTCCAAATTTCCAAGGCAAAGCTGCCTTGCACCTCTAGTTTTCTTTTCTCAAACCTTTGGCCAATGAAAACATTCCAAAGATGGTTCATTTGTGTGGACAATGTCTAAGAAACATCCAAGATACATTTGGTAGATGATTTACACCAAGAATTTCAAATAACAAGTCCCAAGTCAAGATTGGTTACAAATCAGTCCAAAAGTAGGGTTTCTTTCACAAAGATAGTTTTGAAATTTGGCCACAACTCACTCAATTCAACTCAAAATTGAGCGTGTTGGTGGCGTTGAAAACTACACTCATAAAGCTACAACTTCTCAGAAGAAATCGTTTTAAAAATCTATACAAAACTAGCTCATATTCGAGCATCAATTCGCTGCTCAAAACAGAGCTTCTAGTATGGACGTGCAACAGAACATGCAACTTTACAAGGTTGGTACGGATTACTCAGGTGGAATCAGGATGATCATTTTATACCATTGGAAAGATGGAATGTCTAGTTTCCAGTGCCACAAACGACACTCGATTTCAACGTCGGAACAAAAAGTTATAGCTGTTTGAAAAACATTGCCAGAGCAATATGGGAAAAATTCCAATTTTCATGAACTTCCGAAATCACAACATTTGCCCAACCAAATCACGTAATTTTTTGTGGAAACCTTCCACACAGCCCACACAACATATATACATCATAAATAAGTCAATTGGACCACAAAAAGGTGCACCAATGTGCACGGACATAGCAAGTGCAGAAACGAAAAAATTCCCTCTTCACTTCCCTTGAACTTTTTTCCACAATACAACCTATTTCCACTTGATTAAACACTAATTCAACATTAATAACATCAAGACTCATGAAATCAGTCCATCAAGCCATAGTGGGAGTTCATAGAGCCCACACACCAATTTCCAACATAAATATAGCTACCCATATGAATATATAAGCTTATAAGTGCAATATATCTTCTGTAAACCAAGATTTTGGTAGTTGATTGTTGTTTACCTTCCTTGATGAACAAAGCAGAAAATTTTGGCCTCTTGAAGCTAAAAAACCCGTGAGATAAAGCTCTTTTCCTAGCTTGAGGTGATCTCCAAGTGATTAGCAAGGTGTATGTAAATTTTGAGGTGATTTGGTGAAGATTTGGTGATGGAATGAAGAAGAATTTTGGTAGATTTCTCCTCCTTGTTGTTCGGCCAGCAAGAGCAAGAGAGAGAGAGTGTTGTGTGCTGATGAGAAAGCTTCTTGAGGAAGCTTAAGTGTATGGTTAAGGTTGCGCCTCAAAAGTCAACTCTCTCCCCGCGCGCACACGAACGTTTCATGCTCGATTTCTCTCGAGTTTATTTCACTTGTGCACTAAACCTCTAATGAACTTTCATTCATACTATTATTTTTCATTCTTAATAGTTCCAAAAGAAAGGTTTTAAGTCTCTCAATTATTCGTGCCCGCAAAAACGCGTATTTCCGATTTGTGCGCGATAAAGTGGATTTTTCAAGAAATTCTTATAACGATAGCATCACTAACTAATACGTGAATACTTAGACATAAAAATATGTATTTCAAAACTAATGTACAAGTCTCTAATTTTTCAAGTTTATTGTGTCCTCGATTCGATTATTGTCTCCAAACGCGTATTCGCTATTCTCACTTAACGAGATTCCAAAAATTAAAATTTGAAATGAGTAATTTTAAAAATACATGTGAGTTATTATTCTATGTAATTGAGTAATAAAAGGTCAAAATAAAATATTCTGAGTAAATGGCCAAATAAATAATTAAATAAGCTATAAATAGGAAATTTAAATAAGTAAAATTTTGCAAGTCCTCACATCCTCTCCCCTTAAGAAAATTTCATTCTCGAAATTCACACTTAGGATAATATCATACCCCTTAATAATCGTGCCTATCGGATCAATCTGTAAATTACAATCGCTAACCTATATCTCACAATTTCTATCCACCTAAATTGTAGTCAAACTTTGATTCTATCTTATGAGTCTAGGATTTTGTAAAATGTGAATTATACTAGGGTCACAATGAAAAGCAAGAATCATACTTTCAATGACCGTAGCAGAATTGGAAACCTGGTGATAGTCTAATACATAAACCCTAACTGGTGCTTTAGATCGACTTCCTCTAGCACTAGACTGCTTAGCAGTTGACTTTTCAGGCTTTTGGGTACTACCTCCTTCTTTTGGTACGGTTGGGCATTTGGATATCTGGTGCTCGGTACTACCACAATACAAGCACTTCCCTTGTTTCCTAAAATAATCACTCTCTGTATGGTTGAACTTGCTACAATAACCACAAACAACTTGGGGAGCCACAGATTGACCACTTGGAGGTGTCCCTCTCGATTGATCTCGCCCATTGCGGTCTCCTCTTGATTGAGTCCCTTTTGGTGTGATAGATATCTCCACTCCACCCGTTCCTTTTCCCTTTTTAAAAGGTGGGGCACCCTTATCTGCCTGTTTAGAAAAATTACTAGGAGTGCCCCTTTTCTTAGCATGAAAGTCTCTAACTTGCAGCATTGCACTCTCGACTCTCTGTGCTTTTTCTAAGACTTCAGTGAACGTAGCGATTTGGGCTGTTGCTAATCCCTCCTGAATCTCCACATTAAGTCTTTGTACAAAGCGTCTTATCCTCTTTCGTTCATTAGTCACCAATTCTGGGGCATATTTAGAAAGTTTAGTAAATTTTCCTTCATATTCGGCTACACTAGAAGTTCCTTGCCTCAACTTTATGAATTCATCTTCCCTTTTCTCTTGGACCAAGGGTGGGAGAAATTTCACATTAAATTTCCTTGTGAAGTTTTCCCAAGTCCAAGGGGTCTGCGCTCTTTCCCACTTCCCCCTTATCAAGTCCCACAAGGCACGTGCCACTTCCTCAAATTGAAAAACAGCAAAATTTACTCTCCTATCTTCAGTATAGTCTAAAGTAGCGAATATATTAGTCATTTTCTCTAACCAGTTCTCAGCTGCCTCGGGGTCGGGCTCTCAAGTGAACTTAGGTGGGTTAAACTTCAAGAACCTCTCCAAAACCCTATCTTCTCCTCTATCCTGGCCCCCGGGCTGGTTAAGTGGTCCTGGTCCCTGTCTCTCAGCTAACTGCTTAAGGATATCAGTCATCCTATTAATGGCAGTAGCCACTTGATTACCCTCTAAATTTTCTTGTCCCTAAGTCGGCCCAGTTGCCGATCCCTGATCATCCCCTTGAGGTTGGGCTTGCCTAGACCCTCGCCCACGACCTCGTCCACTCCTTCGTCCGTCCATAGTTCTAGTGGTGCCTAATGCAAGAAATAAAAGTGATTACGTGAGGAATTTCTTAAAACAAGAGCCGATCTTGAAAACATTAGAGATAACAATAATTAACATGTATTTACACTTTAAAGTTCATACAATTAGCAAGTTGGGGGGTATTATAAAAATATAGCACACAATTGCCACAAAAGGATTTTTTTAGTCATGCACGACTAAAGTAAAGTCAAGCGCCTCAAAAGTAAGCCACATAGTTAAACAAAAATGCCATGGCTTTGGCACTAGCATCACCCCCAACTAAATCAATCCTTTATAACACTGGTAGGTCTGATCTTCTCGTTCATTTCTGACTCATATCAAGCATTAGGATCCTATTAAGTTACATAGGACCATCCATCAATCTTTCTCTACCTCTCTCTCTTAATTATTGTGTCATCTTAACCAAACGACTATTGGTTTCCTGTAACTATTCACGTGAAATATCGATTCGTTCTTTTCCCCACAAATGGAGATCTCCAGTCCTTAACATTACCCTCAACTCTTAAGCATTCGGCTACAAGAATCCGAAATAAGATAATTCACATCTCGAGCTGGCCAGTCCCAAGAGTAAATTGCCATATTTGAGATTCCTACCCAACATACATATCTAGTCTTCCCCAAGTATTACAATAAAAGGTTTATACCTATCACATTCATGATTCACAGCTTACGCTCTAAAAGAGTACTTAAGCCTTTACTCATTCATATGATAAGGACCATAACACCATTTGGCCCAAGCCCACCTCGCGCAGATATCACGCGAAACGGCTCTGATTTTTTTTTTATCCCAACAAGTGGTCACTTAACTTTCAAACCAGTCCCACAGTCCGACATCCTAAACTTCAAGCCTAAGATACATAACAAAGATCTGAAACCTAAGCTCTGATACCAACTGTGATGCCCCCCACTTCTCCCAAGGGCGAACCCAAGGGTATCTGCGGGACACCTGCCCAACTCTCGCCAGGACTCGAGACAATTCCAATTCAAACCTAGTCTAATACTAACAATGAAAGTCGGAATAAAGGTACGAATTCATTTCCATACATAAATATCCAGTCTTACATCACAATTTCAAATTTATAATCACTTTTTTTCCAAAATATACAACATCCAAAAGTGTCTAGTCGATTACAATTAAAACACTAATACAAAAGTGCCTCAAGTCGGCATTTGCTTAACTCCTTCCAATCGGGTTTCTGTTAAAGAAAACAAACCAATGGTATGAGCCAATACTCAGTGAGGCCAAGAAACACACATGCAAACACATAATCCAAATAGCAACAACAATTACATTGTAAGTAAAGCTATCAAGTTCAAATAATTCACACTTCGAATAGGAAAAATAAACAGAAACAATTCAAAGATACTGTAACTCTCAAGAGCTAAATTCCACGTAGTCGTGTCCAAATCTTGATCACATCTCATGTTGACACTCCGTCAACCACATAAGTAGCAAGTCCGTAGATACACCACTTTTCTTCGAATCCTGTCACCGTTACATCCCTTGCCGGGCCCGCTCATCAAAGTTTTGATAATACTCGAGTATATCATGACAATACTGTGCGAGTAATGCCGAGTAAGATCTCTCCAATAGATCATGCTCTACGAATATCTCATGGTTTGCTGAGCTTATCGACCAAGCCTATGCTGGCTCAATTCGTAAAGTTAACTAACAAGTTTGGGCATCCCCCGAATACGAATACGAATACCAATATGAATATAAGTCGATAAGCAACGTTCGAATCAACGATTCCAAATACAAATCATATATACGAACCACAAATACAAATCATATCCACATTAATATGTACAAACCGGATATGAATTCACATAGCAAAATACGAATATGATTTCGCTCGAAAGAGAACGAGTGCGGTAAAGTACACACTCGTCTCAAAAATTTCAAATGTCACATAACGGATAAGAAACAGTTAACCACTTAGCAACAAATTCATGCACTTGACACTCACCAATCAAAATAAGAGAGTGAGTGCGTAAACAAACCTTTAGGTGTTCCCTTCGAGATTCTCGTGAAGGCCTCCTTGAGCACCTGAGCAAACAATAGTTATCTATTACACATTATCTCTTGAAAATCCTTTCTTATCAAGAGAGGGATTGTACACTTGTACAATCTAGAAAATACCACGGAATGGGGCTTTACTTTCTCAAAATTCAAGGTTCAAAAGTAGTGTTTATTAACACAAGGAAAAACTGATTCCTTCATGAAGACAAGTCCAAAATGGTCAATTAGTATTGAAGGATAGGGAAGAGTTTCAGAAACTCATTTCCTGTCAAGTTTGAAAATCTCAAATTTGAGGTTCAATTTTTGAAAAATCGTATCTCACTCTTCGTATGTTCAAAATTGGAAAACTTAGTACCGTTGGAAACTACTTCCAAAGTACTAAAAGTTCCTAAAAGACACTTTTCCATGATTCCAAATGGAAGACATTCAAAATTTGGCCCAAAATTACTGTTTTAGGCTTGCGAGACAGTTTTGGGGTTGGTTTTTTGGCTAACTTTAAAAATTCGGTAAAATTCACACAATTTGAACTAGCCTCTGAAATTTGGAACTCGATTAGAGTTACAATCAAGGTTTAAAACACAACAAGTGGAACAAGAATTGGAGTTTTGAGCACCAAGATATGGCGGCTCAAAGTTACCAAAAAAGTGAGACTGCTAGGTCAATTTTCCAGATTTAAATCGCGGACTTTGGGACTTTGTTTGAGCATCGAAATGGACTCGGAATGGCACCAAATTTGGAAGTATTATCCTACCATATAAGGGATATCCCTCTGTTAAATTTCATTGGCGAATTCATTCGGAAAGTTGGTTAACAAAACCATCAAAATTTCCAAATCTCCAAGGCAAAGCTGCCTTGCACCTCTAGTTTTCTTTTCTCAAACCTTTGGCCAATGAAAACATCCCAAAGATGGTTCATTTGTGTAGAAAATGTCTAAAAAACATCCAAGATATATTTGGTAGATGATTTACACCAAGAATTTCGAATAACAAGTCCCAAGTCAAGATTGGTTACAAATCAGTCCAAAAGTAGAGTTTCTTTCACAAAGTCAGTTTTGAGATCCGGCCACAACTCACTCATTTCAACTAAGAATTGAGCGTGGTTGATGGCGTTGAAAACTACACTCATAGAGCTACAACTTCTTAGAAGAAATCATTTTAAAAATCTGTCTACAACTAGCTCATATTTGAGCATCAATTCGCTGCTCAAAACAGAGCTTCCAGCATGGACGCGCAACAGAATAGGCAACTTTACAATGTTGGTACAGATTACTCAGGTGGAATCAGGATGAGCATTTTATACCGTTGGAAAGCTGGGAATGTCTAATTTCCATTTCCACAAACAATACTTGATTTAAACATCGGAGCAAAAAGTTATAGCTGTTTGAAAAACACTGCCAGAGCAATACGGGAAAAATTCCAGTTTTGATGAACTTCCGAAATCACAACATTTGGCCAACCAAATCACGTAATTTTTTGTGGAAACCTTCCACACAGCCCACACAACATATATACATCATAAATAAGTCAATTGGACCACAAAAAGGTGCACCAATGTGCACGGACATAGCAAGGGCAGAAACGGAAAAATTCCCTCTTCACTTCCCTTGAACTTTCTTTCACAATACAACCTGTTTCCACTAGATTAAATACTAATTCAACATTAATAATATCAAGACTCATCAAATCAGTCCATCAATCCATAGTGGTAGTTCATAGAGCCCACACACCAATTTCCAACATAAATAAAGCTACCCACATGATTATATAAGCTTATAAGTGCAATATATCTTCTATAAACCAAGATTTTGGTAGTTGATCGTTGTTTACCTTCCTTGATGAATAAATCAGAAAATTTTGGCCTCTTGAAGCTAAAAACCATGAGATGAAGCTCTTTTCCTAGCTTGAGGTGATCTCCAAGTGATTAGCAAGGTGTATGTAAATTTTGAGGTGATTTGGTGATGGAATGAAGAAGAATTTTGGTAGATTTCTCCTCCTTGTTGTTTGACCAGAAAGAGCAAGAGAGAGAGTGTTGTGTGCAGATGAGAAAGCTTCTTGAGGAAGCTTAAGTGTGTGGTTAAGGTTGCCTCAAAAGTCAACTCTCTCCCCGCGCGCACACGAGCATTTCGTGCTCGATTCCTCTCGAGTTTATTTCACTTGTGCACTAAACCTCTAATAAACTTTCATTCATACTATTATTATTCATTCTAATAGTTCCAAAATAAAGGTCTTAAGTCTCTCAATTAATCGTGCGCGCGAAAACACGTACTTCCGATTTGTGCGCGATAAAACGGAATTTTCAAGAAATTCTTATAACGATAGCATCACTAACTAATACTTGAGTACTTAGACATAAAAATACCTATTTCAAGACTAATGTACAAGTCTCCAATTTTCCAAACTTATTGTGTCATCGATTCGATTATTGTCTCCAAACGTGTATTCGCTATTCTCACTTAACGAGTTTTCAAAAATTAAATTTTGAAATGAGTCACTTTAAAAATACATGTGAGTTATTATTCTATGTAATTGAGTAATAAAAGGTCAAAATAAAATATTCTGAGTAAATGGCCAAATAAATAATTAAATAAGCTAGAAATAGGAAATTTAAATAAGTAAATTTTTGCGAGTCCTCACAGCAGACCCCTTGGACTTGGGAAAACTTCACGAGGGAGTTTAATGAGAAATTTCTTCAGCCTCTGATCCAAGAGAAGCGGGAGGACGAATTTATAAAGTTGAGACAGGGAACTCTTAGTGTGGCTAAGTATGAAGGGAAATTCACTAACATTTTTAAGTATGCTCCAGAATTTGTGGTTAATGAGCGAAAAAGGATTATACATTTTGTACAAGGGCTTAATGTGGAGATTCAGGAGGGGTTGGCAGCAGCGCAAATCTCTACGTTCATTGAAGTACTGGAGAAAGCGCAGAGGGTTGAAAGTGCAAGGTTGCAAGTTAGGGATTTTCATACTAAGAAAAGAAACATTCCTAGTTACTCTTCTGGACAGGCTAGTAAAAGTGCTCCATCTTCCAAGTTGGGAAGGGGAACGGGAGGAGTAAGGACCGTTGGAGCTCCAAGAGGGGCTTTATCAAGAGGAGGTCGTAGTAGGCAAGGTTGAACGAGAGGAACACCTTCTGGTGGTCCGACTGTAACTCCTCAAATTAGTTGTGGCTACTGTGGCAAGTCAAATCACTCAAAGAATGATTGTTGGAAGAAGGCGGGAAAGTGTCTGTACTATGGTAGTGCCGAGCACCAACTCGCAAGTTATCCGATTACGCCAAAAGTAGGAGGTAGTACTTAACGGCCAGAAAAGTCAACCTCTAAGCAGACTAGTGCTGGAGGGAGTCGACCAAAGGTACTTACTAGGGTTTACGCATTGGGCTATCAACAGATTTTCGATGCTACTGAGGTGGTCGAAGGTACGATCCTTATTTTTCACTGTTTAGCTAAGGTTTTAATTGATCGGGGTGCAACACACTCTTTTGTGAACCCTAACTTTATGAGTGGAATAGATGTGAAGCCAATGAATGGGAATCAAAGTTTAATCGCTAACTTGGTGTATAAGGATTGTGAGATCTGGGTTGGGGAGTAGAAATTACTGGCCGATTTGATGGGATTAGCGATTAAGGGGTATGATGTTATCTCAAGAATAGACTGGTTAACTCGTTCCAATGCATAGTTGAACTGTAAGACGAAAATGATAGAGTTGTGCATTCCAGGAGAGGCAACTCTAAGACTGGATGTAAGGGTAGATTAGCCTTATCTGCTCTTATCTCAGGAATTCGAGTTAGAAAAATGTTAAGTAAGGGAGCTCAAGGATATTTGTTCTTTCTTATAAATACTCCTAATGATAAGGTGAGATTGGAAGATATACCCGTAGTAAAGGAGTATCCGGATGTTTTTCCTGAAGAATTAGGATCTTTATCTCCAGAAAGGGAGATAGCTTTTAAGATTGATGTGACTCCGGAGGTAGCACCTATCTCTAAGATGCCGTATAGAATGGCTCCAGCTAAATTGAAGGAGTTGAAATTGCAATTGCAGAATTTGCTAGAGCGAGGTTTTATAAAGAAAAGTGATTCACTGTGGGGAGCACCGATCTTGTTTGTTAAAAAGAAAGATGAGAGTTTAAGATTGTGTATAGACCACTGAGACTTGAACGATGTCACAATTAAGAATAAGTACCTTTTGCCCCACATTGATGAGCTGTTTGACTAATTGCAAGGGGCAGTAGTATTTTCAAAATTAGACCTCAGGCAGGGTTATTATCAGTTAAGGATTTTGGGAAAAGATATACCTAAAACTGCATTTAACTCGAGGTACGGACACTTTGAGTTCACAGTGATGCCATTTGGATTGACTAATGCACCTGCAGCTTTTATGGATTTAATGCATAGAATTTTTAAGCTTTATCTAGATTAGTTTGTAGTGGTGTTTATCGATGATATATTGGTGTACTCTAAAACTCTTGAGGATCATGAGAAACATCTGAGAATTGTTTTACAAACCTTGAGGGAACATCAGTTGTATGCCAAGTTTAGCAAATGTGAGTTTTGGTTGAAAGAAGTGACATTCTTAGGACACATAATTTTCAAGGACGGGATTAAGGTGGATCCAGCCAAAATGGAAGCGGACTCTAAGTGGAAGCAACCGCAAAATCCTACTGAAATTCGAAGTTTTATAGGGTTAGCAGGGTATTACCAGAGATTCATCAAGAATTTTTCTAAGATTGCTAGACCCATGACCGAATTGACTAAGAAAAGTGAAAAATTTATATGGAATCCTAAGTGTGAAGATAGTTTTCAGGAGTTAAGAGACGGTTGACGAGAGTACCTGTACTAGCTTTATCTAATTGTCGCGCCCCATTTTTTGAAAATAAATAAAGAAAAGTAATAGTCGTTTAGAAATCATGATGTGTAGTGTGTGTGAAATGTGTGAAGTAAAGGGAAAGGCCATGGGACTTTTAAATGCGACGGTTTGGCCAAAATGATTATCTAAAAAGGTTTTAAATAGGAGTCGCCACTTAATATTGAGTTGAGGTGTACCAAGTCACCCAAAAAGTAGTTTTGAAAAATGAAGTAAAAACCTTTTTAGATGACTCCTAGTCCACGAAAATCAAAGAGACGAGTTCGGGGATCACGGTTGATAAAAGGGAAGGCAAAGACGAAGTCTAAGGCACCCTTTTACCCTAGCCTATGCTAGTTGCGTGATTTAGTGACAACCTTCCTAATTTTTACCCAAAAGATGTATTGCATTTTGGATGTGTCTAACATGAATGCAAATCTAAATCTAATGATTGGTTCGAATAGGGCCAAATGTCTCTTTTGAGCTTCGATTGGTCCTAATCACATGAATTGTGATAGCCAATGGTGATCCCTCAAAGAGGTCACGAAAAATGCAAATGAATGCTCGAGTAATCATGAGAAAAAATGAGTGTGTACGAAAATGTCTTTGAGTATAAAACTAGTGCCAGGTGCAAGTGTGCAAATGGGTGCATAAAGTGCAAGGGTGCCAATGAGTGTGTAAAAGTGCACGTGTACAAATGAGGGAGTGTAAAGTAAAGTGAGAGTGTGTGAAGTGATAATGGGTAAAGTGGTAGTGTGTATAAAGTGAGATAGTGTGTGAAGTGATAGTGGGTAGAAAAATGATAGAATGGATTAGAACGCATGAGTCTAAAGGAATGCAAGCCTATCGGGTACTGGGAGACTCTAAATCGTGACTTTTGATTTGCCCTTCGGTTAGAAAGAAAACAAGCGTGCTAAGGCTATGTGTAGCCACACTCGTCTGTTTCCCTTACCAAAAGGGTGACTCCCTAACCTATGCAAGCAAATGACCCTAATAACTAGAATAAAATGCAAAGTCCTAAAGGTTGTGTGTCAAATGCGGGAAGAGGGTGAAAGTTCACTTAAAAAAGAAAAATGAATGAAATGTAGTGGAGACATGCAAATATGTACTAGCGAGGGGCCGTACTATTGGGTCTAGCATTTGGACTAGCCTTTAACTAATGTTCTCTCACAAGCATTGGACTTGTAAGAGCTCGAGGGGGAGACCATGACTAGCATTGGACTAGCCACGGTAACATGCATTTCATCCACATAATCAGATATAATACTAAAAGCAAAATAGACATGCAAAAACACATAGTTTCACTTAGCACGTAGCTCATAAGCATGCTTATCTAGATGCAAAAACCTAGGGAAAGCAATTAAACACATAGGCAGGCAAACACGCAAGCAAAACGAAGCAAGCAGACAAATGAGCCCTATCTATTACATTGGGGAACCCTACTACAATCTAAAAGGGGAAATAAATAAATAATTAAAAGAAATACCTAACTATTACAATTGTGGCATTTAATTACCTTTCCCAAATAATTACAAATTGAATTAAAATAAATAAAAAAAATTGAAAAAAATAAAGCGAATAAATAAATAACTAAAATAAAACATTCAAAAGGCGTGCAATTAAACACGTAAAGTCACGTATGGCACGTAGGGTCAAATAAAGTGAGAAATAAGAAATATGGTGTACCTCCCTTGAGTTGGAGCCCTAATGAAGTGAAATTACTTATTTACCCTCCAAAATAAAAAGAAAAGGTCAAGGCACCACAAATAGCTATGAAATTGAACCATTAAAACCATTGAAACGTCAAAACAGTTCATGTTCACTAAATAAGGACCCAAATGGAAGCATTAACCAATCATTCAAGTCCAATTAAAATATTTTGGAACTTCAAAGGTCCAAAAGTAATAAAAAGGTCAAGTGATGGTTCCAATTACAATTACTTTAGGACCTAATTGCAAGAAAATAGAACATAATTGGGCCTTTGTAGCATAGATAGAAGCTAAGAGGAGTAAAGTGCAATTTTTGGAAGCTTTTCATGCAAATTCCATGCAAATCATGAAAGAAATATGCAAACAAGCTTCTGCAACAACTTTTCTTATGTTATGAAGCTTCAGCAATCAACCTCGCCTGACAAGTTTCACAAACCTCTCAAATCAAAACTCAACCTCAAACTTATATCAAACTTATCATTCCAGATGCATGAGAGAGGATGGCAGAACTAGAAATGATGAAGATTTTCATGCAAACAAGAATATGAACCAAGCTTTCTGCTAAAAAATTTGGCAGCTAAGGAGGCTTTTTTTTTTGTAATATTTTTCTGATGCAGACTTGTGGCTTATCAAAACACAACCAAAATAACTTAAACTTCTGCCGTGACCTCCAACCAAATTCACAAGATAAAAATCTAAGATCCCAACCATAATCTTGCAATCAAGAACAAACAAAAGACTCAACACTCATAGAAAACATCTCTCCAAACTCTCGGATGGAAGCAAACTGACCACTTTTATTCAAACGACAGAAATGAACGGACAGTGGCAAAGCCGCAAGTTTGCTCAACTAAAAGAAATCTGATGTGAGTCAAATCATTCACATGCAAAACCATGAGCAAAGTGTAAAATTCTTTAGGAAAAATCCCATACAAAGCCACGAGGGAACTTTCTCTTTGAACAACAAATGCTTTCTGCAAGTCTGATGCAAAAAATCTCACACGGAACTTCAAACGAAGCCATCTAACCTATCACCCGAACACCCCTTAACAACACTGAACATTTCAACTAGCAAATGAACCCAGAATTATTGCCTAGGAACACAAGCTTCAACAAATCAGGCCTTGCAACAATGACAACCAAATAGAAAATGGAGTAGCTAAATGCTTCAAAGCTGTAAAACCATGTCAATGTTATGGCCTGCCGTCATATCACACATGGAATTCATGAAGACCGTAATCTGCAAACTTGTGGGAAGTATTAGAGGATTCCGTTCATGACTCTTAACAAAATAGAACCATTTCTTCGACAATCAGTCGAACATGCGAAGATTGATAGCCACTACCACAAACATTAACAACGATAGGTCTGTCAACCGTGCTGCAACAAGTCGAAAACTTCGAGCTTGTTGTAGCAGAGGTTCATGTTAAATGTAGCCCCAACCATGAACACAGACAAGCTACTAAGAACAAAAAATTTGCAACCCATGAATCATACACATTCAGTTTCACCGGGGAAAGGAAGCACGAAAGTTGACAGCTTTTTGAGTTCATACATTTTCAGTTACAAAAATTCCGAACCCACCCATGACCCACGCACAGCCACTCACAAAAATGGGAAAAACAGAATCGTAGTGAACATGAAACAGAAGGGGAGGGAAAATAATCAACAAAACAGTAAAGTTTCATAAGCAAGGTCACAGAATACATGTTTTAAGAATTCCAAGAGTCTGCGTTTGAAAAGATACTGAAATTTAGCAGGAAGAGGAATGCTTACTGTGATTGTGAAGACAGTGACGGTCGTGAGGATTAGCAGTTCCAGTGACTTCTTTGCTCTTTGAGGAACAGCACCCGACCAGATTTTCCTTCTCTCCTCCCTTGTTTGGTGTCCCGCAACTCTTCTTTTCTGGTTTTTGCTTCTTCCTCCAGACGAGCCCTCGCGATGCTCTTCCCTAGTTTTCTTTGCTCTATTTTCTGCCTTTTTTCAAAAGCCTAGCCGTAATCTTTCTTTTCCTATCTACCCCAGCCCCTCGTAGCTTTCCTCCGTTGCTCCTCTATACTAGGTTCTTTCCTTTCCTTTTCTAACCCTTTAGCCGCCACCCACCTCAGTCTCTCAACCTTAGCCGCTATCCAAAACAAATCCCCCCAAATCCTCTCATTTCATGGCTTCTTATAGGCACCGAAACCCAGTATCCACGGTGCACAGCTGCTGCATTTTTCTTCTGCTAATTTCTGCACCATTGGATGGCCTTTGTTCCTTATGAAATTGAGGCTCAAGACGTAGGCTAGATGTCCTGTACCAACACCATCTAACGGAGCTTAAAATAGGAGAAAAATGGAAGGAAAAAATTGGAAGAAAATGCTGAACCTTCTTGCGGTTTCGCTGAATGCTAAAGGGAACGCTGAACCTTCTTGCGGTTTCCCAGTACCCTTTTTTTTAACAATATTAACATTAATAATAATAATAAGGAAACGATTTTCACAACAACCAATTGAAATAAAACAAAAAGCAACAGAAGTCAAATAAAATGCTAAACTTAATTGTTGAATTCGATTGATAATGTTTCCTTTTTATTTTTCAATTTTTTCACTTAATTTAGACAAACAAATAACAAACCTTCTTAAATTGAATCTAAAAAAATTAAAGCATGTTTTTGTGAACAATTTTATTTTTTTCAATAAATTCAAAAATTGTGAGACTAATAAACGAAAAATGAATAATATAATAAATAAAGCTAAATTAAAAATTGGTATTTAAAATGCTATTAAAATGCTAAAAAAAGTGTCCAAAATCATGAGATTAATAAAATAAAATAGACAATAATTATCAATAAAAATGAAATAAATTAAAAATTTGGTATTTACAGTTTGCCCCTCTTTGTCTGAGTTTCGAAGAAATTCAAGACAAAGACGTAGACACCAAATACCTACCTGCGGTTATTCTATGATAAGCTGGAACATGTAAGTATAAAAGGTCAGTGGGATGAACACCCGAGCCTGCCTTCATTCTTCATTTGGTCAATGGGATGGGATGAATGACCCGAGCCTGCTTTCATTCTTCATTTGGTCAGTGGGAGATGAATACCCGAACCTGCTTTCATTCTTCATTTGGTCAGTGGGATGAATACCCGAGTCTGCCTTCATCTGTCATTTGGTCAGTGGGATGAATACCCGAGCCTGCCTTCATTCTTCATTTGGTCAGTGGGATGAACACCCGAGCCTGCCTTCATCTGTCATTTGGTTAGTGGGATGAATACCCGAGCTTGCCTTCATTCTTTATTTGGTCGATTCGTACAAAACTTTCGTAGAATTTTGAGAAGAGAGACAAACAACTTCTTTTAAAATTGCCCCAGTGTAATGCTTATTAGACTGTCAGACCTACAAGAAAAGAAATAATGATAGATAATACCGCCACCTTCCGATCAACCCCTTTTTCAAGAGAAATGTAAACATGAGCATTTGGACTTCTTATTTGGCGAAGAGGGTACTTCAATCTTGCCTTGCGAGCAATATCAAGTTTTCATAATTTCTCATATGTAGACCAACGTGTCATCTAATATCTATTCTCTTCGATAAATCATAGGGATTGACGTTTGATCGAACGAAAGAGACAAATGTGACCATGAAACACATGAAAAATATTCTAATTGCACATAATGATGAAAATAATAACAATATAAATACAACCATCTACTTTTATTGTATGAAAAATCATCTCAAATAAATAAGCTTGTATACTCAAATTTTGTGCTTGATAAATCAAACACTTTGGTTTTCGAACAAAACTGCTACGCTTGACCCTTTGGATATCATCTATTCGGAGTTCAAATGCTTGACAACAGAATCACAGTGTGAGGAGAATTTCCAATGAACTAAGTCACCAGCTCTTCAGATCCAAGCTCACTTTTCCTTATAAAACCCTACCTCAGCGCCCTTTCGGGTTTTCACTAAGGTTTCCCCCCGCCCTTTTCATTTTATTTTATTTTCTTTTTCTTTCCTTTTCTTTTCCTTTTTTTCTTTTTTTTTTATTTTTCTTTTTCTTTTTCCTTTTTCCCTTTTTTTTCTTTTTTTTCTTTTTTTCTTTCTTCTTTCTTTTTTTCCTTTTTTCCTTTTTCCTAAGGTGCCCTTGCGGGTTTTCACCTAACAAACAAATCTTGTCTATCGCCCATATTAATCCAGAAATGTGTTTTAAGAAATAATGGCATCAGTATAACAATCCTTCCCTTGCAAAATAGGTGAAGGTGTTTTTGACATCATGTGCTACTTGATTAGAAATTGTCCTAAAAAGGCAATATAAAGAACAGAAGTCAGGACTTTTAGGTTTTTGTAATGGGGTCTGGTGGGGTGCTTAGAAAAGCTTAAGGCTTGAAAGCGGATTTATGAGTGTTTATATTTTCTGAGATCGCATCTTCAAATTAACCCTACCAATAATTGTCCCAGTTTATTCTCAAACGAGACTTTCTTCTTCAATTTTCTCTTCGTTTTGTTCCCACTCAGCCTCTCTTTTCTTTTCCTTTTTTTTTCTTCTTTTTTTCTCTTCTTAGCTTTTTCAACTCAAAACTTGCCCCAGTGTGGGGTTTGCGATTCTCAAGGGATGCTAAACGAAGCATTTTATTCTGAAGGCTCAAAAGGGATAACTAGAGATAAAATATTTGATTGAAAAAGAAGAGGGCCTGACTTTTTTATTCCGTTCCTTACATTATCCCTAAAAGGAAAATTCCATTTATTATATGAAAAATTTCTTACACATATCTGAATTGATAGGTTAAGGGAACACTTGCCCATCCATTTCTGCGAGAATGAGCGATCCCTCGGGCAGAATTTTCTGGACAATAAAAGGGCCTTGCCAATTTGGTGCAAATTTCCCCTTAGCTTCCTCTTGTACTGGCAAAATATGTTTCAACACTTTATCTCCTTCTGTGAATATCCGTGGTCTGACCCTCTTATTGTAACCGCGGGCTACCCTCTTTTAATAACATTGACCATGACAAATGGCATTTAACCTATTCTCATCGATTAAAGACAACTGCTCATGACGTTGTTGAATCCACTCAGCCTCCTCCAGTTTGGCCTCTATTAAAATGTGCAAAGAAGGGATTTCGACTTCGGCTGGCAAAACTGCTTCCATTCCGTATATGAGATTGTAGGGAATTGCCCTAATAGAAGTCCGAATTGCAGTTCTATATGCCATTAATGCATAAGGGAGCTTCTCGTGCCAATCACGGTGTTTCTCAATCATCTTACGTATTATTTTCTTCAAGTTCTTGTTTGCAGCCTCTACTGCTCCATTCATCTGTGGCCTATAAATAGAGGAGTTTCGATGCTTGATTTTGAACTGTTCGCACAAACCATCCACCATGTCATTGTTGAGATTTTTGGCATTATCAGTGATTAATGTCTCCGGCGCTCCAAAACGACAAATGATATGCTTTCTTAGAAAGTCCGTCACCACCTTCTTAGTCACATGCTTATAAGACTCAGCTTCGGCCCACTAGGTAAAGTATTCAATTGCCACTAGAATAAATCGATGCCTATTTGAAGCGGGAGGGTCAATGGCTCCAATCACATCCATACCCCACATTGAACATGTCCAGGGAGCAGTCATACTGTGTAATTCTGTAGGAGGAGTGCGCATAACATCTCCATGCAATTGACACTTGATGCATTTCCTAACAAAAACTACACAATCATGCTCCGTAGTAAGCCAAAAATAGCCCGTCCTCATGAACTTCTTTGCTAATAAATGGCCATTCATATGTGATCCGCACACGCCACTATGTACCTCTTTCATCAAATAATCTGCTTCATCCTCATCAACACACCTCAAAAGGTCCACATCTGACGTTCTTTTGTATACCACCTCTCCATTCAAGAAAAATTTAGATGATAATCTGCACAAGAAGCTTTTGGCAGTCGTATCGGCCCCAGGAGGGTAGGACCCTGTTTTGAGAAATTTCTTAATATCACTGTACCAGGGACGGTCATCGGGAGATTTTTCGACAACTAGGCAATGAGCAGGTTTTTCTTGCAAATGAATCTGGATAGGTTTGATCACCAACTCGTCTAGATGTTGAATCATCGAAAATAAAGTGGCCAAAGCATCGGCGAAGACATTTCTGGCACGCGGAATATGTCGGAACTCCAAACTTCTAAATTTGTTTGCCAAATTCAATAAACTATAGTGATAAGGCACGATCTTTCAATAAACTATAGTGATAAGGCACGATCTTTGAATTTAAACTATAGTAATCCACTCTTTGAGAGTCTGATGCACGAGCAAATCGGAGTCACTGAACACTATTAAATCCTTAATCTCCATTTCCAATGCCATTTTTAGTCCAAAAATGCAAGCTTCATATTCAACCATATTGTTAGTACAGAAAAACCGCAGTTTAGCGGAACCAGGATAATGCTTCCCTTCAGGTGATACCAGAACAGCTCCAATACCAGCTCCAAAGGAGTTTGAGGCACCATCAAAGAATAGCCTCCATTCAGAACATTTTTCATTTATGTCTTCTGCTATACCCATGAACAGGGCCTCCTCATCTGGAAAATAAGTGTGAAGCGGTTGATAATCATCCCTCCTTGGGTTTTTGGCCAGGTGATCCGCTATCACCTGACCCTTGATGGCCTTTTGCGTGGTAAAAATGATGTCAAACTCCGAAAGAATCATCTGCCATTTAGCCATGCGTCCAGTTGGCATTGGTTTTTCCAACAAATACTTCAAAGGGTCTGACTGAGAGATAAGATAAGTGGTATGACTAAGCAAATAATGCCTCAACTTCTGAGCTGCCCAGGCCAATGCACAGCAACGTTTTTCAAGAAATGTATATTTTGCCTCATAAGATGTGAACTTCTTGCTGAGATAGTAAATAGCTTGCTCCCTTTTTCCAGAATCGTCATGCTGCCCCAAAACACACCCCACAGCCTAGTCGAGCACGGACAAGTACATAATCAATGGTCGACCCGGCTTGGGTGGTACTAAGACTGGGGGGTGCAACAAGTAGTCTTTAATTTTATCAAACGCCTGCTGGCACTCTTCACTCCAATGCAGTGGCACATTTTTCTTCAATAACTTGAATAGAGGCTCACATGTGTGGGTCAACTGAGCGATGAACCCTCCAATAAAGTTAATCTTCCCTAAGAAACGCTTCACGTCCTTTTGCATTTTTGGCACTGGCATTTCACAAATGGCTTTAATCTTTTCCGGATCTATCTCGATACCCTTCTTACTAACGATGAATCCCAATAACTTCCCCGCAGGGGCCCTGAATGCACACTTTACAGGGTTTAATTTCAAATCATATCTTCTCAATCTCTCAAATAGCTTTTCCAAATCAACCAAATGATCCTCTGCCCTCTTGGATTTGATGATGATGTCGTCCACATAAACCTCCATCTCCTTATGAATCATATCATAGAAAAGGGTGGTCATGGTCCTTTGATAAGTGGCTCCGGCATTTTTCAATCCAAATGGCATTACTCGGTAGCAAAATGTCCCCCACGGTGTGATAAAACCAATTTTCTCCCTGTTTTCCTCAGCCATTAAGATTTGGTGATACCGGCAAAACAATCAGCAAATGATGCGATCTCATGTCCTGCGGTATTGTCTAGGAGAATATGGATGTTTGGCAACGGAAAATCATCTTTCGGACTTGCTTTATTAAGCTCCCTGTAATCAACACAGACTCGCACTTCTCCACTCTTCTTCGGGATAGGTACAGGATTTGAAAGCCAAGCGGGATAATGCGACACCATGATAATTCTAGCATTGAGCTACTTCTCGATCTGTTCCTTGATCTTAAGGCTCATATCTGGCTTAAACTTGCGAGGCTTTTGCTTCACTGGTGAAAAATTTGGATCAGTTGGCAATCGATAGACCACTATATCTGTTGAAATTCCAGGCAAATACATCTTGAAACATGGTCAAAAAACTCAATCATCTCTTTTCTCTGTTTCTTATTCAAATGAATGCTAATTTTTATCTCCTTAACTTCAATCTCAGTGCCAATATTAACAACTTCTGTTTCTTCTAAGTTCGATTTGGATTTCTCTTCATATTGTTCAAGATCCTTTAATAAAGAGTCAGATTCTTCCTCGCTATCGCTCTCGTCTTGAATTTCTGATTCCAAAATTTCAAATTCGTAAGAGATATCGAGATTGCAATCATCAAATTCCAGAATAGTGATATCCAAAGGGTCAATGTGTTTTATTTTTGGCCATCTGAAAAAGAATAAAATAGATAAAATAATGCGTAAGCAAATCAATTTGGAAAATAAACACTGTGCATTTCATTGAATTTGAAGGTAAAGGATCATAACATGTGACTTAACAAGAGATTCAACATAAGACTTGGATTGAAAAGCATTTGATTAAAAACTATTTACAAAACTAAAAGATAAAAGATAAACAATGCGAATAAGTTCTTTCATGGCGACCAAAGGCAATTCCCCAGATTTACCGAAATTCCCTTCGAGAGGGAAGGAAATCACTGGTCCAATTCTTCATTGTTTCAGTAGACACCTCTGGAAATTCTGGGTCCTCCAATAGCTCCCTCTCAGAAGCAACCCCCACAAATAGCTCAAACAACCCAATCTCCACTTCCTCAATTGGGTCTACTTCAGCTGTAATCACCTCTGATGGGTAAGGAAAAGTACAATACAATGGTGGGATATTCATGACAAGTTGCCTTCCTTCCTTCTCCATCTTTTTACGATTCATCATTTCCTTCTTATCCTTGAGAGTAGGTTGAAACCCCAATCCGAAGGTGTCATTTTTTTCCTTGAAGCTCTATTGGTTCCAAAACTCCCTGTAGGTTGCACCCGAGGCCCTTGCCTATCTCATATCCTCCTTGAATCATCTCTTTAGCCATCATAACACTAGCTTCTGGCAAATTCATTTCCACCACTGGCTTCTCCTTAGATATCCATCCCACGGAAACAATGTCAGCCACATGGTGAGGAGAAAATAGAGATTTTTTACTATCCTCCTCATTTGGTCCAGAACTAACAATTATTATGCAATCGTCCTCCGCAAAAACTGTGATCAATTGACCATTCACCACAAATCTCAGCAATTGATGAAGTGAAGAGGGTATAGCGCCCAAAATGTGAATCCAAGGCCGTCCAAGGAGAATGTTATAAACACTTGAAAAATTCATGACTTGGCACATGACTTGAAATTGAGCGGGTCCGATTTCCAGCACTAAATCCACTTCCCCATTGGTTCCCTTTTTGCACCATCAAATCCTCTCACCACAGTGGTTGACGGCTTCAATTTAGCCTCTTGAAATCCTAACTTAACCAAGGTATTCCAGGGACAAATATTGAGAGCGGATCCATTGTCTATCAGAACCTTCGGCAAGAGTTTCCCGTTACAGCAGACTGAGATATACAAGGCTTTGTTGTTTCCAATCCCCTTGGCAGTTAGATCTTCGTCAGAAAAAGAAATCCGATTGGAAGCCAAAACGTGCTCAACTACATTGGTGAATTTGTCAATTGGAATATTCTTAGGCACTTGAGCCTCAGTTAAGACCTTGACCAGAGCCTCTCTGTGAAGTTCCGAGGTTTAGAGCAGATTTAATATGGAAATTTGAGAGAGGATCTTGTCCAATTGCTCGACCACCTTGTACTCGCTCTTCTTTAACATCTTAAGGAAATTAAAAGCCTGTTCATCCGTAACTATTGGTTTTGTTGGCGTAGCACCTTCTTTTGTTTTTGAGGATTCATCAACTGAGGGTTCCCCTATGATTCTCCCTGATCTAGTGATGGCATCCACCTTCCTTCTTGAGCAGATTTAACAGTGTAGGTTCGCTATAATTCCACGGGACCTCTTGTAAATTAAGAACAGGGCTTGCTCAGGCAATTCAAGTACCACGAGCTCCGAAGGCTCACATTCGCAAGTTATCATTTCCAGAATAAAAGGATCAATATTTTCCTTAACTTTGTAGGCTTCCTCCTCCAATATGAATGGTTCTCCAATGACCCCCATGATCTCGGCCTCGTCTACAATGTACTGTGTAGGTTCCTCAATCTCTTCCTCTATGGTGACAGCTCCCACGGTATCCTTGTGCTGAGGAAGAGGATTGTTGCTAACACTTGGCCTTTGTTCATCCTTCCTTCTCAGAACTATGTCTCTAGCATCAATCATATCTTGAATTTTATGCTTAAGTGCCCAGCAATTGGTCGTTGAATGTCTAGGGGCTCCTAAATGATAAGCACAAAATGGCTGAGGATCATAACCAATGGGAAATCCCTTGGATTAGGTCTTAAGGGGTACCATACCAATCTTCCCAACAGCTTTTAATTGCTCATATAACTGGTCAACAGGCCGACCTAGATTAGTAAAGGTTCGGTATGGGGTTGGATTTTGGGTATCACGGGTTTGTTGGTATTGGTATTTTGGGTTAGGGGGTGGAATAGGTCTTGGGTTAAAAGGAGGGCGAGGTCTAATTTGAAAGTTTGGTGGGGAGATGTGAAATGGCGTTGATGATGTGTTTGGGTAATTTGGTCGAGGATGGGGATGGTTGATAGTGGTATTGTAAACAGGGCGGGGGTGTGGCTGGTATAAGTAATGAGGTGAGTAGGCGGGATTTTGTTGGTATCTAGGCCGGGAAAAAGAGCCCTGGTTCCAAACAAAGAGGCTTCCTCGTCTTTCTTCTTAAATTGAGACTTCTTACTACTGCCACTTTGGCTTTGCATGGCTTCCAACTATGACTTCAAAGCTGAAACATTAACAATTTTCCCTGCTCTCATAAACTCATCATATTCTTTCAATTTATTGACAATCTCTGCAAAGGAGCACCCCGTCATTCGAAAAATCTCCTCAAAGTAAGGCGGGTCATGAGCTTTGATGAACGTGCGAACAATCTCGTTTTTAGTCATAGGAGGCTCCACCTTGGCGGCCAATTTCCTCTATCTCTTCGCATATGTCTTATGGTCCTCTGATGGTTTCCTCGTGGTCCCCTCTAATGTGGTCCTCGTCGGAGCGAGCTCACAATTGTATTCATACTGCCTCACAAAAGCGGTTGACAAATCCAGCCAAGATCTCATATCCTCAGGCTTCAAATTGGAATACCAATCCAACGCGTCGCCTTCTAGACTCTCGGGAAATAAGCGTATCAGCAGATTCTCATCATCTATTGCTCTCCCTAGTTTGTTTGCAAACATCCAAAGGTGGGTCTTGGGATTGCCAGTTCTATCGTACTTGGTAAATTTGGGTGTTTTGAACCCACCGGCAATTGCATATCTGGAAACAAGCATAGTTCGTTGTAGTCTAGACCTCCTTGCTTGCTCAAACCTTGGCTTTTCCTTATAAACTCCTCAAACCGATTCAATCTCTTTAGTAAATTCTTGTCCACTGGCGCGGATGACCCCCCAGCTTCAGCTTTCCCTTGAGCGGCGGTATCTAGGGTGAATGGCTCAGCGGTGGAGTAATAATGAGGTTCTTGTGGTTCAAATGGCATGCTCATAGTAATTGGCGGATAATTTTGGAGAATTTGGACATGAGAAGGGTTAGTTTGGATGTGAGGTGCATAAGTAGGTTGTGGGCCATGAGTGGGATAAGTAAAAGCTTCCTCAGGTGGGTTTATGACTTGTGAAGTAACAGAAGTTTGAGTATAAGATAAGAATATGGGTTGAGGTTCAGATTGGCCAGGGGGTAAGGGCTCATGTTGTTCACCGCTAGCACCACTAGCCACCAATTGATCGATTATGCGCCGTTGGGCCATCATTTCAATGCTTAGCTCATTAAATCTGTTTAGAACTTTGTTCGGCTGAGCTCCCAGATTCGCCAAATCAGTTGGTGATGTCGTTGTGGGCCTATCAGATGGCTCTGGATGGGTACTCATGTTTACACTTTCTCTCGAAGCTTGGCTACGTGATCGGGTGATAATGGGGCTTCTTCGGGTAGCTATATTTGCAATTTACTACCTAAGAACGTAGGAAAACCCCTATTAGATGCCCATCTCGATCGACTGTTGTTAAAAAGGAAGAAAAAGGAAAAGAAAAAGAAAAAGACAAGAGTTAGTAATGATTAGAGTAACTCGGATGCATGTCCTATTAGGGAGCCCTTTTTGTACCAAGGGTAGGCCTAACATGATGCGATACCTTCGGGGTAAAATTCCAATTTCAAGCCTGTAAGTGAATGAAAAGCAGAAATTCTCATTAACATTGATAGAGTCAATCATTCTTTACAATCTCATTGATGGTTCAATTGACCATTCTTACAAAATCCTCATGTCTAGCTAGTCTAGTGTGTTGAGATTCCCTAGAACTCCCTATACTAAGCTTCCGAATCTCATCTTGTGTGAGAACTCGTAAAATTCCTTATATTCTTCTTAAAAATTCCCTTTTATTTGGAAATTATTACTTTATAATAGCCCTACTACTCAATCACCCCACAATAAGTGCAAATGAACCTAGAAAGTAGGGTTTCACTTTTCGTTTTTAAGTTAGCGTGAATTAGAGTTTTACGTCTTTTCGTAGTATGAGTAACCGGTACGGAATGTGTACTAAATTTGGTGATTAAGGGTAAGTTTTATATGATATTAAGTGTGTGAATAGAAGTAATAACCATAAGATAGTGAATTATAAGTGAAAACCCTAGTACGTGCGAAATACGAAAAAACGGGTTGAACCGATGGGTATTTGTTTGTTACCGATGGAATACACCACTTGACCATCACTTTATTACCTTAATCCCTTTATGTTTACTTGACTACTCAGCCCTAAATTACCCCTTAATCCAGCCATCTTTGTTGACTAAAGAAAAGGAAGAAAGAAAGAAAAATTAAGATGTAATCTTGTGATGACACTTGGCAAGCATCCACCCATTTTTTACCAACTCAAGTCTAAGCTTCTTATCCCTTTCTTGGAGCTCAATTTCTGTCTTCTAAGCTTCATTGTGCATGAAATTTAGAGAGGAAAAAGAGGGAAAGAAACCACTTCATTCAAGCTTGCTTTCTTGCTCAATCTTGCAAACTAACCGATAGATTCACCAAATAATCCATAAAAGTTGTTTAGGAGGGTGGATTATTGTGATACCCTAACTTTTAGGATACTATTGTTGTTAGTCTCCAAGAGGATATTACGATTTCTTTATTTAAGACATTGTTTTGTTTTTAAAAAAAATGAGAGAAAACCCTAAATTCTAGAAAACCTAAAGTCCAAACAAAAACCCTAATTTACTTGTGACAAACCGGTTTTCTTAAATCTCTCATTTTGAATCAAAACCCTAATTATAATCACTGGAATTGTAAAATCCCTCATATTTTCTTAAAATTCCTTTTTATTTGGCATTTATTCCCTTATAATAGCTATACTACTCCTTTACATCTCCAATGTTTAGAATAAAGAATAAAATTAAGAGTTTTCCCTTTTGCATTCATCGTTAGGGTAAACTAAGATTTTTACGCCTATCCGTAGTGTGACTATCCGGTACAGAGAGTGGATCAAATTTGGTGATTAAGAGTGAGTTTTAGATGATATTAAGTGTGTGATTAGAAGTGATAATAATAAGTTAGTGAATTATAAGTGAAAACCCTAGTACCCGCGAAATAAGGAAAAATGGGTTGAATCGATGAGTACCGTTTGTTACCGAATGAGTGCACCACTTGAACACTACTTTATTACCTTAATCTTCTCACTTTTATTTCAGCAAAATTGGCCCTAAATATCTTCTTCAAAGGGCCGAAATTCTTGACCAGAAAATCCAGGAAAAGAACAAAAAATTGACTTCCAATCACAAGGTGACACTTGTCCAATTTTAACCCAAATGAATTCCTATCATCTTAACCTTCTTCAAGCTTCATTTCAGCCACCATTTCTGAACATTCCAGCCATGAGAGTGAGAGAGAAAAGAGGGAAGAAACCATTCAATTTCCATCTTGATTTTTAGCTTAATTTGAGTGAAAATCCAAAAACAAAACCGATTAAACTCTTCCTTTAGTACCTAAGAGGCTTTGTGTGGTGACACTTTGGAGGGAAAAGTTGTGGTTCTCTCTTGCTAGCAGCTTTGGTGAGTTATTATGGTTTCCTATCCTTTTCCTGCATTTAATCTTGTTAAAGTTTAGTTAGAAGCTCTTAATCTTGCCTTATGACGGTAAATTTGTTGGCTTGGAATGATATGTTGGAATATGGAGCTAGGGTTTATATTCTCAGCCTTGATTATGGTTATCTACCTCTTAATTGATGTTATTGAGTTAGTAATTGGTGGGTTTGATGATAATGGAAATGGGCATATTACTGGTCACTTTTACTTGGTTTGCCTTATTTATATGTGAAAGTTAAGCAGATTAGTAAGGGTGCTTTTGGTTTAGGGGAATCAGGACTCAGAGTTTGGCTATCAAAGTAATGAAACTCATTTCTTTGACTAGGAATGAGGATGACTGTATGTATTGAAGGAGCAGTCTATGGGGTTTGTCATGTACTACATGTGTCTTGCTTATCCCACTGACTACCAAGTCTAACTAGAGAAAATTTAGAGTAACATTATGCAAATTCAGATGCAATCCCTCCTCCCTCCATCCCTCTTCCTCTCTCTCTCTCTGTAATCACTCTGGTCTTCCTTCTCTGCCCTCTGTCTTGTCATTCACCTATATTTTATCTTTCTTCTTTGAATGGCACATGAGTGTTTAGTTAGCCAATCTTAGGGAATTTGATCAAGATAGGGATGGATATAGATCCTCTTGCCTTGTGTTTTTTAGTGGTTGTTGATTGTGATTCACTCCAATATGGTTGGATGTCCAAGTTGCTGTTTTAGACTGAAATTCTATTGGTCAGTCTGCTTGTTTTGGACAAATGTATTTTGTTGGCAGCATTGTGATGCTGTTGCCAGTTGATTAACCCCATCTTGGATGATCTCATTGGTTGAGGATATATTTGAAATATATGCTAAAGACAGGCAATCACCATTTAGTTGTTGACTTCTGAGCTTTTAATTGACGGTGGTCAGTTGGAGAAAGTAAGGAGGACATAAGAAGAAAAGAAAAGGAATAAAGGAAGATGGAGAAGGATAAAATGAGAAAAAATGAAAATTGATTGTAAACTCATTTCCATTGTTTTAACCAAACTCTTATCAGGGCAATAATACATTTTCGTATGTAACAGGATTATGGTTTTCAGTGTGTTTCAGACTCCTAAATATTAGCCAAATAGTCCCTATGGTTTCACATAAATGTTGATATCTTGTTGGTTGAAGCTTGTTCTGTCAGTCATTGGATTAAAGTCTGACTAGTCTGGCATTTGGTTTGCAGTCTTTAGTTCCATTAGGCAGTGTTGAAGAACTATTGGCAGCATATGATTCACAGCGAAGGGAGCTGCCACCACCTGTGATAGTTTGGGAATGGGGTTGGACAAAAAGTGCTGAAACATGGAACGGAAGAGCAGCTATGTTGGCAGTACTTGTTCTATTGGTACTTGAAGTGACCACCGGGGAAGGATTTTTGCATCAATGGGGTATATTACCCTTGTTTCGATGAGAAAATATATCCTCTTGCCAGTGAGTCATTCAGTCTCCTTTTCTCTCAGAAATACCATACCGTGAATTCTGGATTTGCCCAAGGAATGAACCTGAAGCAACAGAAAAAAGAAAAGAGTTGCTTTTTGCCAATCCTCTTACTTTTATTTGATCTTCCACGGAAGTAATAGTGATCAATCCTTGGTTTTTTAACCAAGCTGGATCTTCACGCCTTTGTGGGATTTTGGATGTTCTGATTTCATTTAATCTATTTTAGTATATTTTTTTATTTTGTTTCTTGTTAATTTTCTTTTGGGTTGGTTACCCTGAGGCAGGGAGGGGGTGGGGCTATGGAGAAGGTTTTGGGCAACCAAAGAGACGGGAAAGCTCATCATCCAAAGGACTACTTTGCTTGTGATGTTTAGAATGTGATTTGGTGATGGTGACTTCACAAAGTGCTTGATGCACAATATATGCTTTTCCCTCTAAAAGTTCTCCCATTCCTAGGTTCTTAGGGGTTAATTTGTAGAAAGTCAACTAATACTTTTCAGTTCCTTTGTATATTGTTGTAACAGATCTTAAGGTATTGCATGGATTCTTACATGAAGCTGCTGTAAATGGAAAAGAGAACAGCAGCATGCTCTTTAATACACATCTTTTGATCTCTAGATCTGATGTTTGTTGTTTTATACCATCATAGGTGGTTTGGTGGTTTTGCTTTTCCTACACTCAATCGCCAATGTACAATATTATATTGGATTGATTAATTCTGTCATATTTGCTTCTTTGTTCTATACAATTGGCTGTTTCTTTCTTCATTAGATCTTTTGTGTATAACTTTTATATATTTGTTTAGTTTTTCTTACATGTTGCTGAAACTCTTTCGGAATTCAATTGATGAATGTTGTCGGTTTCATTCCCTGCAAACGCTATTTACCATTTTCTTGATCCCTCATGTGGTGAACATTTAAAGAATCATTGCCTGGTTCCTCATAGATAAATCTGCAAGTATTATTCTCTGTACAAATGGTGAAAACAATTTGGTTAAATTTCTGGCTCTGCATGGCTTATTTTTGTTTGTTCCGGGGACCTGGTGCTTGTATGTGGATTGTTTTCTCTTTTTGTGTAAATTAAATGAGTAATTTGCTTAATTGTGTAACCTAGAGGATCGTGGCTTGAATGTTGCTTTATTGTCGTGCCTCATTTTTTAAAATAAAAGAGAAATGGAAATGATGTTTAAAAATGAGTTTTTGATTTTTAAAAAATAAAGAATAAGGGCTTAGAATAGAATGAGACTTTAAATATGCGACGGTTTGAATCCAAAATATTAGTCAAAAAGGTTTTAGAAAAATATTAGAAAAAATTAGAGTCGTCACTTGGTATTGAATTTAGTTGTACCAAATCACCTAAACGTTTGCAAAATGAAATCATGTAAATAAAACTCTTTTGGACAATTCCAGATTTTTGAAAATAAGAGAAAAGAGTTTGAGAATCACGGTTGAAAAAAGAAAAGATAAAGATTTAATCGATTTAAATTTAAGATACCTTTTCAACCTAATCAAGGTTAGTTGCAAGGTTGAATTAAAAATTTTCATAATCTAATTCTTTGACTTATCACACTTGGATGTTTCTATATGGATGTAAACCTAGATCCAGGGAGTATTGTGACACCTCCATTTCTCCCTAAGGCAAACCAGAGGGTATTTATGGGACGCCTGCTCAGCTCTCGTCAGGACTCATGGCAATATCCGTTCAAGCTTAGCATAATACTATTCAACAACACTAGATAAGTAAGAAAGTTCGGAAAACTTTCAAACTTAACAATATATATATAACAATTATCCAATCCTTACATCAAATCCCCAAAAGTTACATCAATACCCAAAATATACAATATCCAGGTACATCAAATATTCAAATCATACATTAGGTTCCTAAAAGTACAACCAATAAGAGGTCTAACCCAAAATACATTAGAAACCCTAAGCCAAAAGTGCATCAAAAGGGTTCCTCCAAGTCTCATTCCATGCCCAATCCTGTTAAAGAAAACAAATCTACAGGGTAAGCAAAATGCTCGTGAGGCCAATAACACACATGCAAGCACATAGTCCAAGTAACAAGCCCAAATAACAGGTCAAAGGATAAAGTACAAGTAATTGACAATTCCAATGAAATGTAAACAGAAACAATTCAATGATATGGTAGCTCTCAGGAGCTAAGTTCCACATGCTTTGCCAGGGTCATTCGTATACCTTCTCGCAATGACTCTCCGTCAATCGGGTCAGTATTTCCAATCCGTAGATCTCCACTTACTTCTCATGCCCGTCCACCGTACATACCACATCGGGCCCGCACGACATTTATTAGACGATACTCAATGAGTATGCCGAGTAAGATCTCTCCAATAGATCAAACTTATCATGTGATTCTCATGACTCACCGAGATTTCTGACCAAACCCATGCCGGCTCGAGTCCCAAGGTCGGCCTATGAGTTTGGGTGTCCCCCATGTAACATGTGAGCGTCGAAGAGATTCACTCCAGCAACGTATGCAGCCACAACATACTATTTCATGTTATTCAATCATTTGATATATCCAAGCATTTGATAATTTTAAGCATTTGATATATTCCAGCATTTCAAGCATGAGTTATTCATTTCAAATGAGAACAAGTGCAATAAAGTACACACTTGACTCCATTTTCAAAATCTCAAGTCATGGATAACAAGTAAGTATGGATCAAGTTCACAGGAATTCAAGTAATCATGCACTTGACACTCACCAAGTAAACAAGAAGAAAAGTCGTTTGAAGTTCAAGTGTCCACCGTGGGATCCTCTTGAAGGTTCTCGCACGAGCCTGAGTAATTAATAATGATTCATTACTCATAAACCCCAATTATCGAAGAAGATTGCACTAGTGTACAACCTAAGGAAATCTCATGAAACTGAACCCCAATTATTCGTCAATCGAGGCTCAAAGATGGGGTTTTAAAACACAAGAGCAATCGAGTTTTTATCTTTGAAATCAAATATAAAACGTTCAAGTAATATCGAAGGAATAAGGGGAATTCGAAAAAACTCCATTTCCTTAAGATTCGGAAATTTCAGTTTTGATACGAGATTTTTGAAAAATCGTATCTCACTCTTTACAAGTCCAAAATTGAAAAACTTGATACCATTGGAAACCTCTTAGAAAGTACTAAAAGTTCTTAAAAAATAATTTTTCATGATTCAAACGGAAGATATTCAAAAATTGGCTCAAAGTTGCTGTTTTGGGGTTGGTTTTCGGCAAAGTTTGGTAATTCGGAAAAATTCACACAGTACAAACCAGCCTCTGAAATTTGTAACTCAATTTGAGTTGCAAGCTAGGTTTAAGACACAAGAAGAGGATCAAGATTCGGAGTTTTGAGCACCAAAATATGGTAGCTCAAAGTTACTAAAATTTCCTTATTAAACAAGGGTTTTCTAAACTGAAATCATGAACTTTGGAAGTTTAGTTGAGCAGCGAAACGGACTCGAAATGGCACCAAAATTATCAGTATAATACTACCATATAAGGACTATTTCTCTGCCAAATTTCATGGATAAATAAGCACAGGAAGTTGGTTAACCAAATCACCTAAGTTTCTAAAATTTCAAGGCAAAACTGCCTTGTATATAAAATGTCCTTTTCTAAGCTTTTAGCCACATGAAATCCTTGCAAACATGGTACATTTTAGTAGACAATGTTTATTAAACATCCAAAATATGTTTGATGGGTGATTAACACCAAGAATTTTCAAATAACAAGTCCCAAACCATGATATAAGCATTTACCAGCCCACAAGAGGGTTTCAACCCATTGAGTCAGTTTTGAAATACGCTCACAACTCACTCAATTCAACTCAGAATTGAGCGTGGTTAGTGGTGTTGAAAACTAGGTTCATAAAGCTACAATTTCTCAGAAGAGATCGTTTTCAAAATCTGCCTACAACTAGCTCACATTTGAGCACCAATTCACTGCTCAAAACAAGGCTCCCAGTGTAGACGTGAAACAGGACAGTCATGTTTAAACGATTGGTATGGACTACTCAGGTGGAATCAGAACGTGCATTTTATACCGTTGGCAAGCTTGTCTAGTTTCCAGTGCCACAAACGGCACTCGATTTCGATATCGGAGTAAAAAGTTATGGCTGTTTGAAAAACACTGCCAGGGCAGTGACGGGAAAATTTTCAGATTTGCCGAACTTCCGAAATCACAACGTTTGGCCAACCAAATCAGGTTATTTTTTGATGAAACTTTTTACACAACCCACACAACATATATACATCATAAATAAGCCATTAGAACCACGAAAAATCACCCTAAGGGTTACGGACAACATAGGGGCAGAATTGGAAAACTTTCACCTTCACTCCCCTTTGAGTTTCAACCAATAATACAATATTATTCCACTAATTTAAGCACTAAACCAACATTAATAGCATAATTATTCATCAAATCAGTCCATCCAACCAAAGTGGGAGTTCATAGAGCCCACACAACAATTTTTCCAACATAAACAAGCTACCCACATGCATGCATGAGCTTATATGTGCACTACTACTTCCATAAAGCAAGATTTGAAGGGTTGATCGTGGTTTACCTTTTTAGATGAACTAAGACAGAATTTTCAGTCCAACGAAGTCCAAGAAAATCGTGGAAAACAGCCATCTTTCTTAGTTTGATGTAATCTTCAAGTGATTAGCTAAGTGTGGTTGAAATTTGAGGTAAAATGGATGATGATTTTGTGAAGAAATGGAGAAGGAAAATTGAAGAGCTCCTTGGTGTTTTTCCTCCTTGGTTGGCCGGCTGAATGAAAGGGAAGAGAGAGTGTGTGTTTGATCAAATGAAGCTTCCAAGAGAAGCTTTAATGTGTGGTCCAAAATTGTCCAAAAGTCAACTCTCTCCCCGCAAGCGTACGCGCGTGTTTTATGCTCGATTCCCCTCGAATTTGTTCCACTAGTGTACTAAACCTCTAATGCACTTGTATTCATATTAATATTATTCACTCTTAATTGCTCCAAAATAAGGGTCTAAAGTTCCTCAATTAATCGCGTGCGTAAAAACGTGTACTTCCGATTTAAGTGCGACAGAGTGAAATTTTCAAGAAATTCTTATCACGATAGTATAACTAACTATCATTTGAATACTTAAACATAAAAATACCTATTTAAGACTAATATACAAGTCTCCAATTTTTCAAGCTCATTATATTCTCAAATTGGTTATTGCCTCCAAACGCGTATTTGCTAATCACACTTAACGAGCCTTCAAAAATTAAATTTTGAAACGAGTCACTTTTAAAAATATAACTAAGCTATAGATCCATATAATTAGGTTTAAAAAAGTTAGCAAATAATATTCAGAGCAATTGGCCAAATAAATAATTAAATGAGCTTAAATTAGGAGTTTAAAATAGATAAATTTTGGTGAGTCCTCACATGAGTCTAGTATTACTTCCTCAAATCTCCCATAAATTTGTATCAGCGCATCTTTCGAAAAATTATCGACGCGCAAGTAGTATACACTTAGAACTCATTCACCTTTAATTTCTCAATTAACTTTTCTTAATCTACTATTGATCATTCTTAATTCCCCAAAATAAATGCACTCTCAAATAGAATATCACCTTGAAACACATGTACTCATTATTCCTCACTTAAATGAACCTCCGAAAATTAAATTTGCTAACGGGAAGTTTTAAAAACATAAGGAAGACATTGTTCCATATGAATAGACTTAGAATGGTTGAAATAAATTATCTGGAAAAAACAGGTGAATAAATATTTAAATAAATCAATAATATTCGATAAAAATAAGAAATTTTTCGAGTCCTCACAAGTATTGAAAGGGACGAGATGCCTCTTCAAAATTTAATTGGTGCAAATCACATTAATTGTGAAGTTCAAAAATGATTCTTTGAAGAGGTTACGAATATGTAAAAGATGAGGTTGGAAAAAAAATTATGATATATATAAACATACGTATTCTAGAAGGGAGGTATGCAACATAACGGATGCGAGGAGATAAAATTCATGACGCAATTTTCCTCTTTACAGAGGGGGATAAGAGCGTGCTAAGGATAAGGAGTCATACTTGCTCATTCCCCATATTCGAGGAGTGACTCTTCTAATCTAAACAAGCAAATTGACTAAATAATCTAAATAAAGTGCAAGTCTAAATGATATAATTTGCTCATGTAGGGATAAGGGAATAAGAAGACACATCACGCAAATGAAAAGAATCCTAAAATGTATAAAATGCAATAAATGTTACACAAAGGATGAATCTAACATGTGAGTGCCCTAAGGGTCAAGTATTAGATTAGTTCATTTCTAAAAGTTCTCATTAGCATTAGACTAGTGAAAATTTGGGGAATAAAATCACAACTAATGTTGGACTAGTGTAGTGATGTCATGCAATTATTATAAATAATTAAAGCATATAAAGTATAATTAAAACAAATAAATACATAAGGCATATAAAGCACATAACGCATAGGCATACTATCTATATGCAAAAACCCTAAGAAAGCGAAGTAGCACACAAGCATGCACGCAAACAAAACCTAATTATTACATTCAAGGACCCTAGCTACAATCTAAGAGAGGAATTTTTGGAAATAATAAACTTATCTATTATATTTGTCTATCTAAATACATTTTCTTGGTCAAAAGGGGAAAACCTAAGCTATTATAATTTAGCATTAAAATGCCTCTCAAATAAACAACAAAATTAAATAAATGAAAGTTTAAAATGAATAAAAAAAGTAGATAAAAGAAAAAGTATTTAAAACATACAATCACACATAAAACACTTAGGAGCACATAAAAAAAATTAAAAAAATAATAGAGGATACATCCCTTGAAGTAGTGGCTAAATGATCTAGAATTTGTCCTATTTATATTTCAAAACTAACAAAATGGTTAAGACACCAATTTAATTGATAACACTTTAAAAGAAAATGTAAACATATAGCAAATTCCCCTTATTATTGTGAAAAATGTAAATGAACATAAAACAATCAAAATTTACAAATTCAATGCATTTAGATAAAGCACAATTAGCAATTAAAGAAGAGAAAAAATTGTAATTAACAACAAATAAATAAAAAAAGAAGGCCAGGGACTCAATTGCAAAAATTAAAAAGGTTTTGAGATCAAATTATAATTTTTAAAAAATTAGGGGTCAAAATTGAATTAAAAAGTAAAGTTTAGGGATCAACATGTAATTAAAATAAAGACCTAAATGAAAGAAATTCAACATTTTAGGGCCATAGTAAAATTACTCTAAACATTAGGGACCATATTGCAAAACTAGTTTCTGATTTGTGAGAATTATGTAAGAAAACAGCATGGGCCTTTTCTTTGTTTTCTTTTATTTGGATTGGTTTGGGCCAAACCACTTCGACCCAACGAAAAATAAAACATTCTACCCATATAGAAAAATCTAACCCACATTATTTTTTTAGGGTTAATCATATTTAATTCCCTTAAGATATACCCCATTTCTCAGTTTACCTTTTAACCTTTAATTTTGCTCACTTAATCCCTTATAGGACAAAATTGCCTTTGCATTATTTTGACTTTTCATTTACCTTGTTTTTCTTTCTTTTATTTCTTTTTCTCTTTTTTCTTTATTTAATTCTTCCTCTTTTTCACAAAAATCTTCACCTTAATGATTGAAATTAAAAAAGAGGAATTGCGGAGATCTATCTTCTCTTTAAATGATTAGAAAAATATTCAAATCACTTTTCTAAAATACAATTTTTTTAGCCTTTCAATTCTTTTAATTTTGGGTTTTCCTCTTTCCTTTCTAGTTTCTCATTTTATTCCCAAGAAAATATCTTAAAATGAAATTGTGACTTGATTAGTAATCATCAATTGAAATTTGTGACACGTGACATCATACAAAAAATTAAATTAGTTTTTGATGCCTTTTAAACTTTCACCCAGAAATATGTAATTACAAACCCAAAACAAAAATTTTCGTTGAAATGAAATTTTGAAATGGTGTACTGAAATTTTGAAATCGTATATTAGTGCCAAAGGACGAAGGGCTTAAGAAGAAAATTTTAGAAGAAACACATCGATCTAAGTACACGGTACATCCTGGAGGGAATAAAATGTACCAGGGCTTGAAGAGTTTGTACTAGTGGGAGAACATGAAAAAGGAAATTGCCCAATTTGTCCAGACTTGTTTGATTTGTCAGCAAGTTAAAGCCGAGCATCAGAAATCATCTGGCCTTTTGCAACCTTTAGAGATACTCGAGTGGAAGTGGGAAAATATCACTATGGACTTTGTATCTGTATTATCAAGGACACAGAGAGGCTATGATGCAGTTTGGGTAATAGTAGATAGATTGATCAAATCGGCTCACTTTTTGCCGATTAGTATGAAGTACCCGTTGGAGAAGTTAGCTAAGTTATACTTGGATGAAATTATAAGGCTACACGGGATACCTATAAATATTGTGTTTGATCGAAAACCTAGGTTTGTCTCACGATTCCGGCAAAAGATGCAAGAAGTGTTGGGGACTAAGTTGAATTTTAGCACTACTTACCACCCGCAGACTGATGGACAGTCTGAGAGGACGATTCAAACTCTCGGGGACATGTTGAGAACCTGTATTTTGGATTTTGGAGAGAGTTGGAGTAAGTATTTGATATTGGTGGAATTCGCTTATAATAATAGCTTTCATTCGTCCATTCAAATGGCTCCGTATGAAGCGTTTTATGGTCGGAAGTGCAGATCTCCGATTTGCTGGGATGAACTAGGTGAACGAAAGATTTTACATCCAACTACAGTGCCTTGGATTGAGGAGGCGCAAGAAAAAGTGAAGTTAATACGTCAGAGGATTCAAACCACATAGAGTCGTCAGAAGAGCTATGCAGACAATAGAAGGAAGGATTTAGAATTTGCGGTTGGAGACCAAGTTTTTCTTAAGATTACTCCTCTGAAAGCAAATTTGATGGCAGGAAAAAGAAAGAAACTACAACCGAGATTTGTAGGACTATACAAGATTCTTCAACGTATAGGAAATGTGGCTTATAAGTTGGAATTACCACTAAGTCTATTTCGAATCCATAACATTTTTCAGGTGTTCTTGCTCAAGAAATATCATCCAGATCCATCTCATGTCCTACAACCGGAAAATATTAAGATTGATGAAGCACTGACCTATGAGGAGAAATCGATAAAGCTTTTAGATCGTAAAATGAAAGAATTGAGAAATAAGCAAATCCTGTTAGTGAAAGTTCTATGGAGAAATCATGGACTAGAGGAAGCAACTTGGGAGGTAAAAAAATAAATTCGAGGAAAATATCCAGATCTATTTCCAAATTAAGGTATGAATTTCGAGAACGAAATTCTCTTAATGGGGAGAGGATGTAAGGACTCATGTTTTTATTCTTAAAATAGTTATTTTTATAATTATTTACCCTATATTATCATTACATGAATCGCTTTTAAATTTCGCTTTATCGCGCGCGAATCAGAAGTTCGCGTATTTCGCGTCAAAATGGCTAAGTCAAAATTTAAGAAAATTATACTAGACTACTAAGAGTGAATAATTATAGTGTTAAAGGATTACATTTGAAGATTAATGCACAAGTGAATCAAATAAGAGAGAAAAGTGGTAGTACGGGATACTATTCACGCACTATTGCGAGTTGACTTTTTCACTTTTAACTTGGCTTTCTTAACACACTTCATCCACCAACCATCAACACACAAAACCCTCTCTCTTCTGTCTCCTTGGAGTCGGCCGAAACTTGAAGAAAAAGAAGGGAAGAAAGTTCCATTTCACTTGCTCAATCCTTGCTTGCATTTCACTTCCAAATTTGCACCCAACTTCAAGACTACTTGGAGATTAACTTTAGCTTGGAGGAAGATACCATCTAGTGGAAATTTCTTGGAAGTTTTGTGGTAAAAATTTTTGGTTTCTTCAAGGGTTAGAGGTAAACCCATCAACTCTTCTAATCTTTCCATTTAATCGAAGTTTAGTGGTTGAATTTGCATGCGCTTGAAACCCCACAGCAAGAACTAGGCTAACGGACTTGAGGTGTTCATTTTTTGCTTTAATCACTAGGTTAGTGGTCTTGAAGTGGATTATAGGTAGCTGACTTGAGGTCTATTTAGTTATTTGTGGTTGTTTATGTGTTATTTGAGGAAAATACGGTTGGAAAGTGAAGGAAAAATTGAAGGAAAGTTGGAAGTGCAAGCTGGCCGAATTTCTGGTTGTGATGTTCTGTTTTGATTTTGAATGTTTGATGGTTATTTGACTGTGAAATTGGGTGATATATGTTGCATATTATGTGTATAAAGTGCCTTGCGAAAATCGTTTCAATTGGTTGCTCAAAACTAGAGTTTTCGAAAAAGAACCAAATCTGGAAAACGTGTTGTAGATGTCCGGACAGTACCTCTTTGTTTGAACATATCTCTCTGTACACAATTCAAAATTGAGTGCCATTAGTGGCATTCAAAACTACACATCCGTAGTTTTCTAACGGTATAAAAATCACCTGTTAGTTCATTTTGAGTCATCCGTAGTGATTCGTCAAAGTTTGCTGCCCTGTTATGAATATCTGTCCGAGAAGAAATGAGAAGCTGCAACTTGTCGCTTGAATTTGAACTACTTGTGAACTGATTTTGGAAACGCTTTCTCCTGATGAAATGTAACATGTTGAACCTAGTTTCCAACGCCACCAACCATTTCTAATTTGAACTTGTATTGAGTGAGATGTAGTCTGATTTCCAAAGTGCAATAAAGCTGGAAATCTGGAAGGCTTTTCCTTCTTGCTGGCCGACTGGTCTAGTTTGTTGTGGGATGTTTTATTTTCAAAAAATTTGATATCAATCAACCATCAAGTTTTTATTAAAGGTCTCTAGGACCTTGGTTTCAAAAATGGATCGAATTTGGACTGATTTCATTATGCAAAATGTTTGGAAAGGAAATAAAAGTAAGAAGGCAGATTAGCCTTGAAACATTTTATGAACTTTAATCATTTTATTAACTGCCTTCCCACGCAATTTTTTGAGTGAAATTTGATACAGGGGTAGTTCACATATAGAGGTTTAAGTGTACCAAATTTGATGTTATTTCAACAACCTTTTGATATCTAAATGATGCTACAAAGATAGCTTTTTAAATCTGGAAATTCACTGTTCTAGTAGTGAAAATTTACTGACTTTGAACTGCTATATCTAGATACTCAAGACTCCGAATTTAGTTCCATTTATCTTGTTTGAAACCTTGTTTGGAACTCTTATTGTGTTATGAATTTCAATGGCTGATTCACATTCTGTGAATTATGCCGAATTTCCAAAGATTGCTGAAAAATAAGACTAGTTCAAACTTGTTTTCTAGGAAATGAAACTTTGAGCTAAAAAATGAATGCTTTCCCTATAGAATCTTGGAAAAGTGTTTTCTAGGAAATTTTAGCACTCCGAACCAAGATTCCAATGGTATAAAGTATTCCATTTTTGGACCTGCCGAGTGCAAGATCTGATTTTTCAAAATGTGATGCGCAAAACTGAAATTTTCCGACTTGATGAGAAGTGAGTTTTTGGAAACTTTCCCCTATCCTTTGATATTGATTGATTGTTTTAAACTCGATTTCATGGAGGAAATCAGTTTCTTTTGTGTTAATAAATCCTTACTTTTGAACCTCGATTTTTGAATGATTAAGGTTCTCTTTTGAGACATGGACTTATCTAAATAAGTGTACTTTCGATATTGGTTAATACATGGTTGTGAGTGAAAGTACTCGTTATTTGTTCAGGCGCTCAAGAAGATCTTTAAGAGAATCTTGAAGTGGATGCCTAAAGGCTTAATTGCTCGCTCACTCACTTTTGTTTTGACTTGGTGAGTGTTAAGTGCATGAATCGTTGTGTCTACTTGATTTACCTTACTTAAATACGTGATTATCATTTGATGAGATGAGTGTGTACTTTACCGCACTCGCTCTCCTGTGCTCAACTTGCTACTTGACTTATTACGTGATTACTCGAACTTAACTTGTATTAAACTTGGTTTTAAAGTTGATTGGGGAAATCTCATCGACTATTATACTCGTAATTGTTGTGCATATTGTGTTGTCGAGCGGAGTGAACATCCTTGACTTATATTCGTACTCGGGGGATGCCCAAACTCGTTGGCTAACTCTGCGAATCGAGCCAGCATGGGCTTGGTCGAGGAGCTTAGTAATGTGAGCACCCGAAAATTTTCTTATTTTATTTTATTTTACTAGCTTAATTAATTATTTAATTCAACTATTTAAAATTCATTTATATGGAAAAACGCCTCTCTTATGTTTTTAAAGCGTTTTGTTAGAAAAGTTACTTTTCGAAAACTCGTTTAGTTCGGAACAACAGGTACATGCTTTTCGGGACTATATTTGAATTGAGAGTGTATTAATTTTAAAAAAGTAAGAATGATTAATAGTAGATTAAGAAAGGTCGTGAGAACTCGTAAAAATGTATTTATTTTAAACTCCTGTTACGAGTTTATTTAAATATTTAATTGCCTCTTTGCCCCGAATATTATTTTCTAACCTTTTTAGACCCAATTACATGGAGCTATGACTTACATGTATTTTTAAAATGACTTGTTACGAAAATTAATTTTTGGAAGCTCGTTTAGTGAAAATAGTGAATACGCATTTGGAGACAGTGATCAATTTGAGGATATAGTGAGTTTAAAAAATTGGAGACTTACACAATGGTTTTAAAATAGGTATTTTTATACTTAAGTATTCAAGTGATAGTTATTAGTACCATCATTATAAGAATTTCTTGGAGATTTCACTTTATCGCGCTTAAACTGGAAATACGCGTTTTCACACGCGCGATTTAATTGAGGGACTTTAGACCCTTATTTTGAGACAATTAAGAGTGAATAATATTTATATGAATGTAAGTGCATTAGAGGTTTAGTGCACTAGTGTAACAAACATAAGAGGAATCGAGCACAAAACGTGCGCGTACGCGTACTATTTGCGGTTGATTTTGTGCACCCAATACTTAACCATTAAGCTACCTTCAAGAAGCAAGCTCCGCGCACGTTTTGCGGTTGATTTTGTGCACCCAATACTTAACCATTAAGCTACCTTCAAGAAGCAAGCTCCATCAGATTTTCCCTCTCTCTCCTCACTCCCAACAGCCGAACCAACAAAGGAGAAAAACAACTCCAATTCCATCCTAATTCCTTCACCAAATCTTCTCCATTTCACTTCAAATGTCAACCACTCTTAGCTAATCACTTGGAGATTACATCAAGCTAAGAAAGAGGGCTGCTTTCCACGATTTTCTTGGGCATTCATTGGACCCAAAATTCTGCCCTAGTTCATCAAGAGAGGTAAAGGACAATCAACCCTTCAAATCTTACTTTATAGAAGTAGTATTGCACATCTAGGCTTATGCATGCTTATGGGTAGCTTGGTTATGTTGGAAAAATTGTTGTGTGGGCTCTATGAACTCCCACTTTGGTTGGACGGACTGACTTGGTGATTGATGATGAAATTAATGTTGGTTTAGTGCTTATATTAGTGAAATAATGTTGGGTTGTTGATAGAAACTCAAGGATGCTGAAATGAGCAAAAGTGACTATTTTACCCCTGCCCTGTTCGTGTACTTTGGTGTGAAATTTTGAGGTTGTAATGGCTTGTTTATAATGTATACATATTATATGGATAGTGTAGAAAGTTTTGTTGAAAAATAACATGATTTGGTTGGTCAAATGTGTTGATTTCCAAAGTATGGTAGAACTGGAAAATTTTCCCGGATTGCCCAGCAGTCCTGTTGTTTCGGCTATAACTTTTCATTCCGATGTCGAAATCGAGTGCTGTTTGAGGCACTGGAAACTAGACATTCCCAGATTTCTATTGGTATAAAATGCACATCCTGGTTCCATTTGTGTGAGGGAAACCATTCGTTTGAAATTTGCTGTCCTGTTTCGTTGGTTCACTATAGGGCAGAACATGAACTACAACTTGATGCTGAAATGTGAGTTAGTTGCAGACGGATTTTGAAAATAGTTTTTTCTGAGAAATTGTAGCTTTATGAAAGTGTTTTCCAACGCCACCAACCACATCCAATTAAGAGTTGAATTGAGTGATTTGTGGCTGTATTTCGAAACTGACTTCTTGAAGGAAAACTCTCCTTTTGGGCAGAATTGTTACTAAACTCGATTGAGACTTGTTAATTTGAGATTCTTGGTGTTAATCACCCAAAATTGTGTTTTGGATAGGTCTTAGACATTTTCTATGCAAATAGACCATGTTTGAGGTACTTTGTAAGCCAAACGTTTTGAAAATAGAAAACGAAACTCGCAAGGCAGATTTGCCTTGAAAATTTTGGAATTTTGGTGATTTGGTTAACCAAATTCCCGTGCATATTTATCCATGAAATTTGGCAGAGAAATACTCCTTATATGGTAGTATTATACTGCTAATTTTGGTGCCATTCCGAGTCCGTTTCGCTGCTCAACTAAACTTCCTAAGTTCATGACTTGATTTTGGAAAACCCTTGTTTAACAAAGAAATTTGGGTAACTTTGAACTACCATATCTTGGTGCTCAAAACTTCAATTCCCGTTCCTCTTATTCCATTTTAAACTTTGATTGCAACTCTATTTGAGTTTCAAATTTGAGAGGCTGGTTCCAATTCTGTGAATTTTGCCGAATTTTCCAAGTTGGCGAAAAATCAACCCCGAAACTGTCTCGCAAGCCAAAACAGCAACTTTGAGACAAATTTTGAATAGCTTCCCTTTGGAATCATGGAAAAGTGTCTTCTAAAAACTTTTAGTACTTTGAAAGTAGTTTCCAATGGTACCAAGTTTTCCAATTTTGGACTCATAGAGAGTGAGATCTGATTTTTCAAAGTTTGCTTGCCGAATCTAAAATTTTCGAACTTAAAGGAAATTGAGGGTTTCAAACTCTCTATTTTCCTCCGATATTGCTAGACCGTTTTACACTTGATTTCAAAGGAGAGAATTAGATTTCTCTTGTATTTTTGAAACCCACTTCCGAGCCTCGACTATAAATAATTAAGGTTCAATTCATGAATTCTCCTTAGAATGAACACTAGTACAACCTTCTCGATAAGTAAGGGATTTTAAGCGATGGTGTGTAATAGACAACTATTGTTTGCTCAGGTGCTCAAGGAGACTTTCAAGAGGATCTCGAGGGGAACACCTGAAGGATTGTATACGCACTTACTCTTTTGTTGCGATAGGTGAGTGTTCCATATAGGAGTACGTAATTTGAATAAATCTTTGACATGCTTAATCCATGATCATTAAGTGTTAAGTGCTACATGTTAAATATTTACCACACTCATGCATATTTAAGTAATGTATACTTGAATTACTCGACATGAAATACTTGAATTGCATATTTATGTGATGTGTTTAAATGATTAATTATGCTATGGCTACATAAGTCGGTTGGAGTGAATCTCCTCGACTCTTAAGTGGTAAAAGTGGGAAACGGCCAATGGCGGCCTATCAAAATGACTAATGTCTACCAATTAACCATGATTACTACCGTTAACCATCAACCGTTAACCGTAATTACTTACCGTTTTCCTATCTACTTGATTACCTGGTACTTGATTACTTGATTACCGTAAATTACATGTTCACATGAAATTATCACATATTGCTTATGTGTTTATGTGTTAATTGTTGCTAGTAATTGCTTATATGAAATTGTCCACCATTTTATGGCGAGTGTGTACTTTATCTCACTCGACCTACAAAAAGAATAAATTTTTACCGTTAGCCAAGTTATTTGATTACTTGTGCATGTTATAAGCTCTAAGTTGAACTTGGGTCCTGCCCTTGGTTACTAACTTACTCGAGCCAGGACTGGGCTCGGTCGGGTAGGTTGGAACTCTGGGCCACCGTTTCAGTATACTCGAGTATTACCACTGGAGGGATAAGGCGATGGCTAGACAGTACCATGGGGACCGGAAGTTATAAGGTGCAGTTGACCGAAATGGTTCCAATGGAACACCGTATCCTTCAATGTGTGTTTATTTTACATAATGATAACCGTTTCATGCAAATATGCCATACCTGTGATATGCTCAAATTACTCGTACAATGATTATAGTCTTATGTTAATATGTCAATGTGCAACCTTGAACCATACATGCAGTATGCTCAATTATTTGATTTATTAGAACTGCTAGAGTATTTTGGAACCTCACTTGGCTGTGTAGCTCATTCCACGATTTTATTTTCTTTAATAGTGTTCGAGACCAAGAGTACTCGTGAATAGTACTAGATTGTCTTCTTTTGAAGACTTTAAATTGTATTATAGCAGATGGCTATAGTAAATATTCTTTTGGGTTATATTAAGCTTGAGAGCTGATTAATTGTAAGTGTGAGATATTTTGGAGTACTTTTATTATGTATTGAAGTTATTTGAAATATTATTGAAGTATTTCGAGCTTGTGAATTGTGGATTATAGTGAGTCTCGGCGAGAGTTGGGCAAGCGTCCCGCGGATACCCTTTGGTTCGCCTTACGGAGAAGTGGGAGCGTCACAATTGGTATCAGAACTTAGGTTTCAGATTTTTGTAGTGTATTCTAGGATTAAAAGTTTAGGATACCAGACTGTGGGATTGGTTTAAAAGTTTAGTGACCGCTTGTAGGGATGAAAATCAGAGCTGCTTCGCGTAGCCTGTGTACGGGGTGAGTTTAAGCCAAGTGGTGTTATGATCCTTATTATGTGAATGAGTAAAGGCTTAAGTGTGGTTGAAATGTGAGCTGTAAAAATCATGAATGTGATAGGTATAAACCCTTTATCTTGACATTTGAGGAAATTTGATATGTATGTTGGGTAGGAATCTCGAATGTGGTGATTTACTCTTGGGACCGGCCGGTTCGAGTTGTGAATTACCTTATTTCGGATTCTTGTACCTAAGTACTTGAGAGTTGAGGGCAATTCTAAGGACTTGAGATCTCCATTTGTGGAAAATTAGAATGAATCGATATTTTACGTGAATAGTTACAGGAAATCAATAATTGTTTGGCTATGACAGTACAATAATTAAGAGTGGGACGCGGAGAAGATCGTAGCCCAAAAGATCCTTATGTTGGGATTGAAGTTGAACATGTTAGGGAATGGAAATCATCTAGTTTCAATTAATCTAGTGAAACACTACTTGTGATCTTTCGTAGTGGGACGATGGGAGTAAATTTAAGAGTTGTACCTTGGAGATGAATGTACTTTTGATAATCACTTGTTTATTTTGTTTATTGACTTTGACTTGGTATGAGTTTTACTTGACTAAAACTTGTGTTATGATTTAATGATCTCTAATTTGTGTTTACTTGCATAGTGATAATGTTATTTGTGTAAGTGATTTCCTTTTCTTTAAGAGTTGTTACTGGTATGTGTGAGTAGTTCATATTATGGCTTAGTGTGAGATTTATACATATGCGTATAGATTAGCTGTGAATATGGAAACTAGAGGACAACAAAAGGGACGTCAACCTAGACAACCCTGAAATCAAAGAGTAGGTAATGGATCTGATATTGATCAAAACGCCGAGCCAAGAGTTGGGGAAGGAAATGATCAAATGGGAGTAGTTTTAACTTGCATGACGGATATACTAGAGCTCTTAGTAGCTCAACAAGGTCAAGGGATTAGACAAGGAAACCAACGTGGAAACCAAGAGATAGGGGAGGATCGAGCTTTTGAGCGGTTTCAGAAATTCTTCCCGCCCAAATTTTCTGGAGGACCTGACCCAAAGTGGCTGAAAATTGGTTAAAGAATATAAGGAATATATTCGATGCCTTGGATTACACAGAGGAAAGACAAAGTCACCTTTGCTGTATTTCAACTTGAAGGAGCGGCCCGAGCTTGGTAGAATGTTATAAGAAATAAGTGGGAAAGAGATCAAACTCCAAGAATTTGGATAAACTTTGTGCGTGAGTTTAATGAGAAATTTCTCCCTCCGCTTGTCCAAGAAAAGAGAGAAGACGATTTTATAAAGCTTCGTCAAGGAACTTTAAGTGCGGCTGAGTACGAAACACGCTTCTCCAAGTTATCTACATATGCTCCAGAATTGGTGGCTATTGAACGGAAGAGAATAAGCCGGTTTATCCAGAGATTAGATTTAGAAATCCAAGATGCCCTTGCCGCAGCACAGATTGAAACATTTATTGACGCTTTCGAGAAAACGCAAAGGGTAGAGAGTGCAAAAGCCCAACTGAGAGCCTTTCAAGCGAAGAAAAGAGATACATCCGATAATAGACTAAAAGAAATTGGATCACCATCCAAAATAAAAAAAGGAGATGATGGAGTGAGACTATCACTTCCTGCACTACTCATGATAAAGAAACCAAAAGCAACTATGTCACGAGGAACTCCAATCGGACAGATACGATCAAAGGAAACCTCACAAGCAAGTCAAGTCATAATGTCTCGTCCGACCTGTGGATATTGTGGAAGGACAAACCATACCGAAGAAAACTGTTGGCTAAAGGGACGAAAATGTATGGGATGTAGGAGTATCAACCATAAAGTTCACGACTGTCCAAGGAGGTATCCCCGAGAGACTACCACTCAACAAGGAAATAGAACTATCCCTTGACAAGTCAATGGAAGAGAAAACCGACCAGTAGCATCTGCAAGAACATATGACTTGATCACACAACAGGGTTCAGGATTATCTGAGATTACAGAAGGTATGAATTTCGAGAACGAAATTCTTTTAAGGAAGGGAGGTTGTGAGGACCCGAAAATTTTCTTATTTTATTTTATTTTACTGGCTTAATTAATTATTTAATTCGACTATTTAAAATTCATTTATATGGAAAAACGCCTCTCTTATGTTTTTAAAGCGTTTTGTTTGAAAAGTTACTTTTCGAAAACTCGTTTAGTTCGGAACAACAGGTACATGCTTTTCGGGACTATATTTGAATTGAGAGTGTATTAATTTTAAAAAAGTAAGAATGATTAATAGTAGATTAAGAAAGGTCGTGAGAACTCGTAAAAATGTATTTATTTTAAACTCCTGTTACGAGCTTATTTAAATATTTAATTACCTGTTTGCCCCGAATATTATTTTCTAACCTTTTTAGACCCAATTACATGGAACTATGACTTACATGTATTTTTAAAATGACTTGTTACGAAAATTAATTTTTGAAAACTCGTTTAATGAAAATAGTGAATACGCGTTTGGAGACAGTGATCGATTTGAGGATATAGTGAATTTGGAAAATTGGAGACTTACACAATGGTCTTAAAATAGGTATTTTTATACTTAAGTATTCAAGTGATAGTTATTAGTACCATCGTTATAAGAATTTCTTGGAGATTTCACTTTATCGCGCTTAAACTGGAAATACGCGTTTTCACACGCGCGATTTAATTGAGGGACTTTAGACCCTTATTTTGAGACAATTAAGAGTGAATAATATTTATATGAATGTAAGTGCATTAGAGGTTTAGTGCACTAGTGTAACAAAGTTAAGAGGAATCGAGCACAAAACGTGCGTGTACGCGCACTATTTGCGGTTGACTTTGTGCACCCAATACTTAACCATTAAGCTACCTTCAAGAAGCAAGCTCCATCAGATTTTCCCTCTCTCTCCTCACTCCCAACAGCCGAACCAACAAAGGAGAAAAACAACTCCAATTCCATCCTAATTCCTTCACCAAATCTTCTCCATTTCACTTCAAATGTCAACCACTCTTAGCTAATCACTTGGAGATTACATCAAGCTAAGAAAGAGGGCTGCTTTCCACGATTTTCTTGGGCATTCATTGGACCCAAAATTCTGCCCTAGTTCATCAAGAGAGGTAAAGGACAATCAACCCTTCAAATCTTACTTTATAGAAGTAGTATTGCACATCTAGGCTTATGCATGCTTATGGGTAGCTTGGTTATGTTGGAAAAATTGTTGTGTGGGCTCTATGAACTCCCACTTTGGTTGGACGGACTGACTTGGTGATTGATGATGAAATTAATGTTGGTTTAGTGCTTATATTAGTGAAATAATGTTGGGTTGTTGATAGAAACTCAAGGATGGTGAAATGAGCAAAAGTGACTATTTTACCCCTGCCCTGTTCGTGTACTTTGGTGTGAAATTTTGAGGTTGTAATGGCTTGTTTATAATGTATACATATTATATGGATAGTGTAGAAAGTTTTGTTGAAAAATAACATGATTTGGTTGGTCAAATGTGTTGATTTCCAAAGTATGGTAGAACTGGAAAATTTTCCCGGATTGCCCAGGCAGTCCTGTTGTTTCGGCTATAACTTTTCATTCCGATGTCGAAATCGAGTGCTGTTTGAGGCACTGGAAACTAGACATTCCCAGATTTCTATTGGTATAAAATGCACATCCTGGTTCCATTTGTGTGAGGGAAACCATTCGTTTGAAATTTGCTGTCCTGTTTCGTTGGTTCACTATAGGGCAGAACATGAACTACAACTTGATGCTGAAATGTGAGTTAGTTGCAGACGGATTTTGAAAATAGTTTTTTCTGAGAAATTGTAGCTTTATGAAAGTGTTTTCCAACGCCACCAACCACATCCAATTAAGAGTTGAATTGAGTGATTTGTGGCTGTATTTCGAAACTGACTTCTTGAAGGAAAACTCTCCTTTTGGGCAGAATTGTTACTAAACTCGATTGAGACTTGTTAATTTGAGATTCTTGGTGTTAATCACCCAAAATTGTGTTTTGGATAGGTCTTAGACATTGTCTATGCAAATAGACCATGTTTGAGGTACTTTGTAAGCCAAACGTTTTGAAAATAGAAAACGAAACTCGCAAGGCAGATTTGCCTTGAAAATTTTGGAATTTTGGTGATTTGGTTAACCAAATTCCCGTGCATATTTATCCATGAAATTTGGCAGAGAAATACTCCTTATATGGTAGTATTATACTGCTAATTTTGGTGCCATTCCGAGTCCGTTTCGCTGCTCAACTAAACTTCCTAAGTTCATGACTTGATTTTGGAAGACCCTTGTTTAACAAAGAAATTTGGGTAACTTTGAACTACCATATCTTGGTGCTCAAAACTTCAATTCTCGTTCCTCTTATTCCATTTTAAACTTTGATTGCAACTCTATTTGAGTTTCAAATTTGAGAGGCTAGTTCCAATTCTGTGAATTTTGCCGAATTTTCCAAGTTGGCGAAAAATCAACCCCGAAACTGTCTCGCAAGCCAAAACAGCAACTTTGAGACAAATTTTGAATAGCTTCCCTTTGGAATCATGGAAAAGTGTCTTCTAAAAACTTTTAGTACTTTGGAAGTAGTTTCCAATGGTACCAAGTTTTCTAATTTTGGACTCATAGTGAGTGAGATCTGATTTTTCAAAGTTTGCTTGCCGAATCTAAAATTTTCGAACTTAAAGGAAATTGAGGGTTTCAAACTCCCTATTTTCCTCCGATATTGCTAGACCGTTTTACACTTGATTTCAAAGGCGAGAATTAGATTTCTCTTGTATTTTTAAAACCCACTTCCGAGCCTCGACTATAAATAATTAAGGTTCAATTCATGAATTCTCCTTAGAATGAACACTAGTACAACCTTCTCGATAAGTAAGGGATTTTAAGCGATGGTGTGTAATAGACAACTATTGTTTGCTCAGGTGCTCAAGGAGACTTTCAAGAGGATCTCGAGGGGAACACCTGAAGGATTGTATACGCACTTACTCTTTTGTTGCAATAGGTGAGTGTTCCATATAGGAGTACGTAATTTGAATAAATCTTTGACATGCTTAATCCATGATCACTAAGTGTTAAGTGCTACATGTTAAATATTTACCACACTCATGCATATTTAAGTAATGTATACTTGAATTACTCGACATGAAATACTTGAATTGCATATTTATGTGATGTGTTTAAATGATTAATTATGCTATGGCTACATAAGTCGGTTGGAGTGAATCCCCTCGACTCTTAAGTGGTAAAAGTGGGAAACGGCCAATGGCGGCCTATCAAAATGACTAATGTCTACCAATTAACCATGATTACTACCGTTAACCGTCAACCGTTAACCGTAATTACTTACCGTTTTCCTATCTACTTGATTACCTGGTACTTGATTACTTGATTACCGTAAATTACATGTTCACATGAAATTATCAAATATTGCTTATGTGTTTATGTGTTAATTGTTGCTAGTAATTGCTCATATGAAATTGTCCACCATTTTAAGGCGAGTGTGTACTTTATCTCGCTCGACCTACCAAAAGAATAAATTTTTACCGTTAGCCAAGTTATTTGATTACTTGTGCATGTTGTAAGCTCTAAGCTGAACTTGGGCCCTGCCCTTGGTTACTGACCTACTCGAGCCAAGACTGGCCTCGGTCGGGTAGGTTGGAACCCTGAGCCACCGTTTCGGTATACTCGAGTATTACCACTAGAGGGATAAGGCGATGGCCAGACAGTACCATGGAGACCAGAAGTTATAAGGTGCAGTTGACCGAAATGGTTCCAATGGAACACCGTATCTTTCAATGTATGTTTATTTTACATAATGATAACCGTTTCATGCAAATGTACCATACCTGCGATATGCTCAAATTACTCGTACAATGATTATAGTCTCATGTTAATATGCCAATGTGCAACCTTGAACCATACATGCAGTATGCTCAATTACTTGATTTATTAGAACTGTTAGAGTGTCTTGGAACCTCACTGGGCTGTGTAGCCCATTCCACGATTTTATTTTCTTTAACAGGGTTCGAGACCATGAGTGCTAGTGAATAGTACTAAATTGCCTTCTTTTGAAAACTTTAAGTTGTATTACAGCAGATGACTGTAGTAAATATTCTTTTGGGTTGTATTAAGCTTGAGAGCTGATTAATTGTAAGTGTGAGATATTTTGGAATACTTTTATTATGTATTGAAGTTATTTGAAGTATTATTGAAGTATTCCGAGCTTGTGAATTGTGGATTGTAGTGAGTCTTGGCGAGAGCTGGGCAGGCGTCCCGCAGATACCCTTTGGTTCGCCTTACGGAGAAGTGGGGGCGTCACAAGTAAACCATGAGCAAACACAAAATTTGATCTATTAGAGAGATCTCGCTTGGCATACTCGCGTAGTATTGCCATGATATACTTGAGTAATATCAAAACCTTGACGAGCGGGCCCGATAAGGGGGTGTAACGGTGACGGGATTCAAAGAAAGTGGTGTATCTATGGGATTTGATACTTATGTGGTTGACGGAGTTTCAACATGGAATTTGATCAAGGCATTGACTCGACTACGTGGAATTTAGCTCCTGGGAGCTACGGTATCCTTGAATTGTTTCTGTTTACTTTTCCTACTTGAAATGTTAATTACTTGAACTTGATAGTTTTACTTACTGTATAAATGTTGTTGGTACTTGGACTACATGTTTGCATGTATGTTTCTTAGCCTCACGAGTATTCGCTCACCCCATTAGATTTGTTTTTCTCAACAGGAGCCGAAATGGAAGGAATTGTGGAGAAGCTGACTTGATGCACTTTTGATTAGTTTTAAATGACTTTTGAAAGTTGCATATTTGGGGAAAGTGATGTACTTGGTATCTTGAAATGTAAGAATTGGATACTTATTAAGGAAGCGACTTTTCTTTATACTTTCAACTTTTATTATTTGGTTATTTATCCTTAAGGTTAAATTGAAATTGTATCGAGTTCTGGCGAGAGTTGGGCAGGCGTCCCGCCGATACCCTTGGGAGAAGTGGGGGCATCACAGTTGGTATCAGTTAGAGATCTATTTGGGAGATATTAGAAACTTTACCCTCGAGAATAGGAATGGGATAACTTAGTTAGACTTTAAGTGATATTTGAGCGAATTCGTGACTTTAAGTTTCTAACCTAAAAAATGTGGTTGTTTTGTAGGGATGGAGAATGGTAATGGGGGACATGCTGCTAATGGTAATGGTCATACTAATGGCCACGTGGAGCCTCTTAAGCCTATTTACTACTGAACACTTGGTGGAGGAGCTCGTGTGCGTTACTCGCCTTCTATTAGGTTTCCCCGATGTCTTTGTAGGGTGACATATGCGTACCCTAATGACCTAGTACTGTCCCTTGACGACGAGCGTCATCAGTTGGTGAATACCAACCGAGCTTTACTTCAGGAGGTTGAGGAGCTGAGCATTCTGGTGAACGCTCAGAGTGCTAGGATTGCAGAGCTAGAGGGGGACTGTAGTGGATGAGATAGCTAGGGCTAAGGCCGCTCATGATGAGCTTCAGAGAGCTAGAACTCGACTTACTAGGATAGGCGAGGAGGTCCGGGATCGGGTTTTTGGGATCTTGGTAGACACTACTATGTTGATTGATGAGGTCATGGAGGTTGTTCAGAGTCCGGTTCAGGAGGGCGCTGAGGAGGAGCCTTTCGAGGAGGATCCAGAGGGGGACCCTGAGAAGGAGGTCTCCCCTGATAGTCCTGCTGAGGATTAGACTTAGAGTGATGGATCTTTTTACTTGTGTAGTTAGAAATAGGTGGGATGGTGCTAGTTCAAAGGCCATTGTATTTTGCTTGATTGTGTGGCCTACTTTTGAGACACTTGAACTTATTTTTGTTGTGCCTGACTAATTGCATTTTTGTGGCACTTGTGTGCTATATTTTTGTAAATGGCCCATGACTTGCTAATTGTATAAACTTTAAAGTGTTAATATATGTTAATTATTATCATTTCTAATGTTTTCATGTTGGCTCTTATTTTAAATATTTTCTCGCGTAATTATTCTATTTCTTGCATTAGGCATAACTAAGCTTATGGACGGACGAAGAAGTGGTAGAGGTCATGGGTGTGGGACTAGACAAACCCAACCTCAAGGGGATGATCAGGGATCGGCAATTAGGCCGACCCAGGGACAAGAAAATGTAGAGGGTAACCAAGTGGCTACTGCCATTAATCGGATGACTGATATCCTAGAACGATTAGTAGAGCGACAGGGTCCAAGGCCATTTAACCAACCCGGGGGCCAGGATAGAGGTGATGATAGGGCTGTGGAGAGGTTTTTGAAATTTAATCCGCCTAAATTCATTGAAGGATCTCATCCCGAATTAGCGGAGAACTGGCTAGAGCGGATGACTAATATTTTCGCCGCTTTAGATTATACTGAAGAGAGAAGAGTGAACTTTGTTGCCTTCCAATTTGAGGGCCTTGCATGTGCTTGGTGGGACATGATAAGGGGAAAGTGGGAAAGAGCGCAGATGTGACGCCCCCACTTCTCCCAAGGGCAAACCCAAGGGTATCCGCGGGACGCCTGCCTAACTCTCGCCAGGGCTCAAGACAATTCCAATTCAAACCTAGTCTAATACTAACAATGAAAGTCAGGATAAAGTTACGAAGTCATTTCCATACATAAATATCCAGTCTTACGTCACAATTTCAAATTTACAATCACTTTTTCAAAAAATGTACCACATCCAAAAGTGTCTAGTCGATTACAATTAAAACACTAATACAAAAGTTCCTCAAGTCAGCATTGACTTAACTCCTTCCAATCGGGTTCCTGTTAAGGAAAACAAACTAATGGGATGAGCCAATACTCAGTGAGGCCAAGAAACACACATGCAAATACATAATCCAAATAGCAACAACAATTACATTGTAAGTAAAGCTATCAAGTTCGAATAATTCACACTTTGAATAGGAAAAATAAACAGAAATAATTCAAGGACACTGTAGCTCTCAGGAGCTAAATTCCACGTAGTTGTGTCCAAATCTTGATCACATCTCATGTTGACACTCCGTCAACCACATAAGTAGCAAGTCTGTAGATACACCACTTTTCTTCGAATCCCGTCACCGTTACATCCCCTTGCCAGGCCCGCTCATCAAAGTTTTGATAATACTCGAGTATATCATGGCAATACTGTACGAGTAATGTCGAGCAAGATCTCTCCAATAGATCATGCTCCACGAATATCTCATGGTTTGCTGAGCTTGTCGACCAAGCCCATGCTGCTTGATTCGCAAAATTAACCAACGAGTTTGGGCATCCCCCGAATACGAATACGAACACCAATATGAATATAAGTCGATGAGCAACTCTCAAATCGACGATTCCAAATATGAATCACAAATACGAACAACAAATACGAATCACATCCACATTACTATGTACAAGCCGGATATGAATTCACATAGCAAAATACGAATATGATTTCGCTCGAAAGAGAATGAGTGCGGTAAAATACATACTCGTCTCAAAATTTTCAAATTTCACATAACGGATACGAAATAGTTAACCACTTAGCAACAAATTCATGCACATGACACTCACCAATCAAAATAAGAGAGTGAGTGTGTAAAACAAACCTTTAGGCGTTCCCTTCGAGATTCTCGTGAAGGCCTCCTTGAGCACCTGAGCAAACAATAGTTATCTATTACACACTATCTCTTGAAAATCCTTTCTTATCAAGAGAGGGATTGGACACTTGTACAATCTAGAAAATATCATGGAATGGGGCTTTACTTGCTCAAAATTCAAGATTCAAAAGTAGTGTTTATTAACACAAGGAAAAACTGATTCCTTCATGAAGACAAGTCCAAAATGGTCAATTAGTATTGAAGGATAGGGAAGAGTTTCAGAAACTCATTTCCTGTCAAGTTTGAAAATCTCAAATTTGAGGTTCAATGTTTGAAAAATCGTGTCTCACTCTTTGTATGTCCAAATTTGAAAAACTTGGCGTTGGAAACTACTTCCAAAGTACTAAAAGTTCCTAGAAGACACTTTTCCATGATTCGAAATGGAACATATTCAAAATTTGGCCCAAAGTTACTGTTTTAGGCTTGCAAGACAGTTTTGGGGTTGGTTTTTGGCCAACTTTGGAAATTCGGCAAAATTCACACAATGTGAACTAACCTCTGAAATTGGGAACTCAATTAGAGTTACAATCAAGGTTTAAAACACAATAAGCGGAACAAGAATCAGAGTTTGGAGCACCAAGATATGGCGGTTCAAAGTAAACGAAAAAGTGAGACCGCTAGGTTAATTTTCCAGATTTAAATCACGGAATTTGGGACTTTGTTTGAGCATCAAAATGGACTCGGAATGGCACCAAAGTAGTATTATCCTACCATATAGGGTCTATTCCTCTGTCTAATTTCATAGGAAAATTCATTCGGGAAGTTGGTTAACAAAACCATCAAAATTTCCAAATTTCCAAGGCAAAGCTGCCTTGCACCTCTAGTTTTCTTTTCTCAAACCTTTGGCCAATGAAAACATTCCAAAGATGGTTCATTTGTGTGGACAATGTCTAAGAAACATCCAAGATACATTTGGTAGATGATTTACACCAAGAATTTCAAATAACAAGTCCCAAGTCAAGATTGGTTACAAATCAGTCCAAAAGTAGGGTTTCTTTCACAAAGATAGTTTTGAAATTTGGCCACAACTCACTCAATTCAACTCAAAATTGAGCGTGTTGGTGGCGTTGAAAACTACACTCATAAAGCTACAACTTCTCAGAAGAAATCGTTTTAAAAATCTATACAAAACTAGCTCATATTCGAGCATCAATTCGCTGCTCAAAACAGAGCTTCTAGTATGGACGTGCAACAGAACATGCAACTTTACAAGGTTGGTACGGATTACTCAGGTGGAATCAGGATGATCATTTTATACCATTGGAAAGATGGAATGTCTAGTTTCCAGTGCCACAAACGACACTCGATTTCAACGTCGGAACAAAAAGTTATAGCTGTTTGAAAAACATTGCCAGAGCAATATGGGAAAAATTCCAATTTTCATGAACTTCCGAAATCACAACATTTGCCCAACCAAATCACGTAATTTTTTGTGGAAACCTTCCACACAGCCCACACAACATATATACATCATAAATAAGTCAATTGGACCACAAAAAGGTGCACCAATGTGCACGGACATAGCAAGTGCAGAAACGAAAAAATTCCCTCTTCACTTCCTATCTTCTGTAAACCAAGATTTTGGTAGTTGATTGTTGTTTACCTTCCTTGATGAACAAAGCAGAAAATTTTGGCCTCTTGAAGCTAAAAAACCCGTGAGATAAAGCTCTTTTCCTAGCTTGAGGTGATCTCCAAGTGATTAGCAAGGTGTATGTAAATTTTGAGGTGATTTGGTGAAGATTTGGTGATGGAATGAAGAAGAATTTTGGTAGATTTCTCCTCCTTGTTGTTCGGCCAGCAAGAGCAAGAGAGAGAGAGTGTTGTGTGCTGATGAGAAAGCTTCTTGAGGAAGCTTAAGTGTATGGTTAAGGTTGCGCCTCAAAAGTCAACTCTCTCCCCGCGCGCACACGAACGTTTCATGCTCGATTTCTCTCGAGTTTATTTCACTTGTGCACTAAACCTCTAATGAACTTTCATTCATACTATTATTTTTCATTCTTAATAGTTCCAAAAGAAAGGTTTTAAGTCTCTCAATTATTCGTGCCCGCAAAAACGCGTATTTCCGATTTGTGCGCGATAAAGTGGATTTTTCAAGAAATTCTTATAACGATAGCATCACTAACTAATACGTGAATACTTAGACATAAAAATATCTATTTCAAAACTAATGTACAAGTCTCTAATTTTTCAAGTTTATTGTGTCCTCGATTCGATTATTGTCTCCAAACGCGTATTCGCTATTCTCACTTAACGAGATTCCAAAAATTAAAATTTGAAATGAGTAATTTTAAAAATACATGTGAGTTATTATTCTATGTAATTGAGTAATAAAAGGTCAAAATAAAAATTCTGAGTAAATGGCCAAATAAATAATTAAATAAGCTATAAATAGGAAATTTAAATAAGTAAAATTTTGCAAGTCCTCACATCCTCTCCCCTTAAGAAAATTTCATTCTCGAAATTCACACTTAGGATAATATCATACCCCTTAATAATCGTGCCTATCGGATCAATCTGTAAATTACAATCGCTAACCTATATCTCACAATTTCTATCCACCTAAATTGTAGTCAAACTTTGATTCTATCTTATGAGTCTAGGATTTTGTAAAATGTGAATTATACTAGGGTCACAATGAAAAGCAAGAATCATACTTTCAATGACCGTAGCAGAATTGGAAACCTGGTGATAGTCTAATACATAAACCCTAACTGGTGCTTTAGATCGACTTCCTCTAGCACTAGACTGCTTAGCAGTTGACTTTTCAGGCTTTTGGGTACTACCTCCTTCTTTTGGTACGGTTGGGCATTTGGATATCTGGTGCTCGGTACTACCACAATACAAGCACTTCCCTTGTTTCCTAAAATAATCACTCTCTGTATGGTTGAACTTGCTACAATAACCACAAACAACTTGGGGAGCCACAGATTGACCACTTGGAGGTGTCCCTCTCGATTGATCTCGCCCATTGCGGTCTCCTCTTGATTGAGTCCCTTTTGGTGTGATAGATATCTCCACTCCACCCGTTCCTTTTCCCTTTTTAAAAGGTGGGGCACCCTTATCTGCCTGTTTAGAAAGGTTACTAGGAGTGCCCCTTTTCTTAGCATGAAAGTCTCTAACTTGCAGCACTGCACTCTCGACTCTCTGTGCTTTTTCTAAGACTTCAGTGAACGTAGAGATTTGGGCTGTTGCTAATCCCTCCTGAATCTCCACATTAAGTCTTTGTACAAAGCGTCTTATCCTCTTTCGTTCATTAGTCACCAATTCTGGGGCATATTTAGAAAGTTTAGTAAATTTTCCTTCATATTCGGCTACACTAGAAGTTCCTTGCCTCAACTTTATGAATTCATCTTCCCTTTTCTCTTGGACCAAGGGTGGGAGAAATTTCACATTAAATTTCCTTGTGAAGTTTTCCCAAGTCCAAGGGGTCTGCGCTCTTTCCCACTTCCCCCTTATCAAGTCCCACAAGGCACGTGCCACTTCCTCAAATTGAAAAACAGCAAAATTTACTCGCCTATCTTCAGTATAGTCTAAAGTAGCGAATATATTAGTCATTTTCTCTAACCAGTTCTCAGCTGCCTCGGGGTCGGGCTCTCAAGTGAACTTAGGTGGGTTAAACTTCAAGAACCTCTCCAAAACCCTATCTTCTCCTCTATCCTGGCCCCCGGGCTGGTTAAGTGGTCCTGGTCCCTGTCTCTCAGCTAACTGCTTAAGGATATCAGTCATCCTATTAATGGCAGTAGCCACTTGATTACCCTCTAAATTTTCTTGTCCCTAAGTCGGCCCAGTTGCCGATCCCTGATCATCCCCTTGAGGTTGGGCTTGCCTAGACCCTCGCCCACGACCTCGTCCACTCCTTCGTCCGTCCATAGTTCTAGTGGTGCCTAATGCAAGAAATAAAAGTGATTACGTGAGGAATTTCTTAAAACAAGAGCCGATCTTGAAAACATTAGAGATAACAATAATTAACATGTATTTACACTTTAAAGTTCATACAATTAGCAAGTCGGGGGGTATTATAAAAATATAGCACACAATTGCCACAAAAGGATTTTTTTAGTCATGCACGACTAAAGTAAAGTCAAGCGCCTCAAAAGTAAGCCACATAGTTAAACAAAAATGCCATGGCTTTGGCACTAGCATCACCCCCAACTAAATCAATCCTTTATAACACTGGTAGGTCTGATCTTCTCGTTCATTTCTGACTCATATCAAGCATTAGGATCCTATTAAGTTACATAGGACCATCCATCAATCTTTCTCTACCTCTCTCTCTTAATTATTGTGTCATCTTAACCAAACGACTATTGGTTTCCTGTAACTATTCACGTGAAATATCGATTCGTTCTTTTCCCCACAAATGGAGATCTCCAGTCCTTAACATTACCCTCAACTCTTAAGCATTCGGGTACAAGAATCCGAAATAAGATAATTCACATCTCGAGCTGGCCAGTCCCAAGAGTAAATTGCCATATTTGAGATTCCTACCCAACATACATATCTAGTCTTCCCCAAGTATTACAATAAAAGGTTTATACCTATCACATTCATGATTCACAGCTTACGCTCTAAAAGAGTACTTAAGCCTTTACTCATTCATATGATAAGGATCATAACACCATTTGGCCCAAGCCCACCTCGCGCAGATATCACGCGAAACGGCTCTGATTTTTTTTTTATCCCAACAAGTGGTCACTTAACTTTCAGACCAGTCCCACAGTCCGACATCCTAAACTTCAAGCCTAGGATACATAACAAAGATCTGAAACCTAAGCTCTGATACCAACTGTGATGCCCCCAACTTCTCCCAAGGGCGAACCCAAGGGTATCTGCGGGACACCTGCCCAACTCTCGCCAGGACTCGAGACAATTCCAATTCAAACCTAGTCTAATACTAACAATGAAAGTCGGAATAAAGGTACGAATTCATTTCCATACATAAATATCCAGTCTTACATCACAATTTCAAATTTATAATCACTTTTTTTCCAAAATATACAACATCCAAAAGTGTCTAGTCGATTACAATTAAAATACTAATACAAAAGTGCCTCAAGTCGGCATTTGCTTAACTCCTTCCAATCGGGTTTCTGTTAAAGAAAACAAACCAATGGTATGAGCCAATACTCAGTGAGGCCAAGAAACACACATGCAAACACATAATCCAAATAGCAACAACAATTACATTGTAAGTAAAGCTATCAAGTTCAAATAATTCACACTTCGAATAGGAAAAATAAACAGAAACAATTCAAAGATACTGTAACTCTCAAGAGCTAAATTCCACGTAGTCGTGTCCAAATCTTGATCACATCTCATGTTGACACTCCGTCAACCACATAAGTAGCAAGTCCGTAGATACACCACTTTTCTTCGAATCCTGTCACCGTTACATCCCTTGCCGGGCCCGCTCATCAAAGTTTTGATAATACTCGAGTATATCATGACAATACTGTGCGAGTAATGCCGAGTAAGATCTCTCCAATAGATCATGCTCTACGAATATCTCATGGTTTGATGAGCTTATCGACCAAGCCTATGCTGGCTCAATTCGTAAAGTTAACTAACAAGTTTGGGCATTGTCGCGCCCCAATTTTTTTGATAAATAAAAATAAATGGTTTGAGAAAGATGTTTTTGATTCAATTGTGATTGGAGAATGATTTTTGTGAGTTGAAAAGACATGGGTCTCAATGGGACTTGGGAAAAAGCGACGATTTGACCCAAAAAATAGTTTTTTTTTTTTAAAAAAGGTTTTTGAATGAGAAATTGGAGTCGCCACTTGGTAATGATTAAGGTGTACCAAGTCACCTAAAAAATAAATTTTTAAAGACAAAGTAGTAAAACCCTTTTAAAAAACGACTCCTAGTCCACGTAAGCCAAAGAAAAAGGTTCGGGAGTCACGTTTGACAAAGGGGAAGGCAAGGATAGAATCCAAGGCACCCCTTTGACCTAGCCAAGGCTAGTTGCGCGACTTAACCTTACATTTCCTAATTTTCTACCCAATGTATGTATTGCACGTTGGATATGACTATATGAATGCAAAACGGAAAGGAAAATGCAATCCTAAATTCTACGATGTCTCTTGTTAGGCTTTTGGTCCCAAACCACATGAATTGTGGCGGCCAACAAAGGAAAACCTCATAGAGGTCGATTAATGCAAATGAGAGTTCAAATTTAAGTGTGCAAGTGTGAAAGTGTATGAAAGATGCAAGAAATGTAAGTGCAAGTGTGCGAATGTATAAAAAGGTGCATGTGTGAAATTGTATAAAATTCAAATGTTTTTTGTGTGCAAGTGTGTAAAAATAGAATAATAGATATATAAGGTAAGGTGGAATTCCATTTGTGAGGTGAAATTGAGCACGTGATGAGAAAAATGTAGTGAGAAAGTATGGTTTAAGAAATGTGAAAAAATGTGGTTAAAATAGTATGTAGGTGATAAAAATGAAAGTATGACCCTAGAGGAATGCAACAAGTCGGGTACGGGGGTTGACTCCTAACTTTTCGACTTCGATTTTCCCTTTGATTAGAAGGCGAAACTAGCGTGCTAAGGCTATCGAGTAGCCACACTCGCTCGTTTCCCTTATCGGAAGGGATTTTCACGCAAATGAACCCTAACTAGCATGAGATGCAAGTCCTAAAATGAAGGGGAAGGGGTTTGAGGAACATACCAAATGACAAACTAAGGAAAAATGCGTGATATGTGGTGATCATGCACTTAATGAAAAAAGGAAAAAAAGAACCTATTGGGTCTAGCATTGGACTAGCTCATTCTATGAATTCCGACTAGCGTTGGACTAGGGGAAACCATAAAAGAAGCCACAACTAGCGTTGGACTAGTGTGGTGACGTACATTCATCCATTCCATTCATCTATACTACAAAAAGCGAGTAGACATGCGAATCACTTATAAACACGTAGCACATAACACTTAGCATGCTTGACTAGATGCAAAATCCTAATAAAGCATTTAACATATAACACATAGGCATGCAACCATTACATTTGCTAACTAAAACAAAAGGGAAAGGGAAAATGGACCAAATTACTTGCTATGCCCTATCTATTACAAGCCAAGAGGTGTACACATACCCCATAATGAATAACTTAAATAAAAGTAAAAGTAAATGAAATATATGCAAGGAATTAAGAAAAGCAAAGTAGACATGCATATTCACGTAACACGTAGGAGCACGTAGGAGAGACAAACAAAGATAAGAGAAATTATACCTTCTCCTAATGGTAAGCAAATGAAGGAAAATGGCTTCAAAACAATAAAGGGGTCAAGGCATCAATCTAAAAGTAAAGTATAAGCAAAAACACCAAAACCCACCTAATTGCAACTTGAATGAGCTCAAAAAGTGCTTAAAGACCAAGAAAACGGAATAACCCGTTCAATTTCCAAATATAGCATCTACTAAAGACCCAAAACAAGCATTACTCAAACATTCAAGTCCAAATAAATCGTTTAAGCACTTCAAAGATTCCAAAAATAAAGAAAAAGCCAAATAATGATTGAAGTTGCAATAATTTTAGGACTTAATTACAAGATACTAAAACATGCTTGGGCTTTTGTGGCACAAAGAGAAACTTAGAAGGATCAAATTGATTAAATGTTCCAACTACTTGGGCCTTAGTAGAACAAAAAGGGACTTGGGGGGGGCAAAAGCCAATTTTGAAAGTTTTCCATGCAGAATTCATGCAAAGTTACGTAGTTTATATTTTGCAATTTTCCAGCAGCCATTCCTTCAGCAATCTTTCATTTGTACAAAGCATTTTAACCCCAAATGGATTTGTGCAAAACAAACCAATGGATTCAACAACTCAACTTGCATGTAACAACTTAGAAGAAGGTTATGCAAAATCTGGAAAAAAGCTTTCATGCAAGGCTCATGAAGAAACTGAGATTTCTGCAATTTTCCAGCCAATGTTGCTTCGGCAACCTTTAAGCTTTCAAATGCAATGCAGATTTCATGCAAGATTTAGGACCCAAAGCGCACAGCTTTGCTTGAAAATTTTTTAGCCAAAATCATGATTTGAAACCAAACAACAAGACATATAATTTTAAACCTCCAAACCAGCAAGAGACGTAAAACGAGCTGATGCAAAAATCTGGAATAAAGCTCATACGAAAAAGATGGTTTGTTCTTTTCCAGCAAGCACTTGAACGTGATTCAAACATTTCAGCCCCTAAACATACACACCCAACACTCTTGTCCAATTCCTTTTCAACCCGTACCCCAACACCTCAAAACATGCAAACCCAGCTAGCAAAAAAAAATGGATGGCTGAGGCTTTAATCAGAAAATGCAGGTAAAAGAAAACAGCCAAGCATGAGATGCAGCAAAAGAGAAAGGTGAAGCTTGCGGCAATATTCATCCAGAATTTTTGCAACTTCAAGCTTTCAAATGCAGGTTTCAAGTAAACTTCAAACAAAACCAGCAAAGACTATCACTTGACCACATTTAACATCTGGATACTTTGATTAACACAACAAAACTGAATATGCAACAAAAAGAGTAGCAAAACCACCCCCCAAAAGCTCATGCAACTCAGCCAAAGCTGCCACGAATATCCACAGATACTGTTGCCTTTTGTTGCCAAGCTCGCTTCAAGCGTGGCTTGTTGCAGCAGGTTTGTATGCGCAGAAACTCAGTCCAAGGCAAAAACTAAGACAAGCAGGAGGATCATCAAGCATGCGATTTTTCCATGATCCCGGGAGTTTAGCACATGCAGATTTCCTTTTTTATTCAATCATTTAATACTTTACCCATTCAAAACTAGAATAAAAACCTCAAAGTATAGGTTTTTCTTTTGCATTTTTCGAGACAAAACCGTGACAAAGATTTTAGCAAATCAGGCATGCTTAGGAGCAGAGAATGGGCATGGACGTTCACATGCTTCACCAGCCAAATGACTGTCTGCAGACTTGATTCAAGCAAAACACAATAGGAGGAACAAGACCAAAAAGCAAGTTCTAATATGCTTCAAATCCTAAATGCAAGAGCTCGAGACAGAAAGGAAAAGGACATCCAGCAAAATTTTTAGGTACCAAATAAAAATGACTTGAATGTCTACTAATCTTGGACCCAACATCGCAGTCGAACATCACATAAAACATACGTTAGCCAAGACATAACTTCAGCCATAAAAATCCAATCTTTGAGGCTTATCAAAAATCACAGAAGGAGAAACCGTAGATGCCATTCATTTCATTTTTGTACGCAAGAGAGGAGACACGAAAGCCAACAGCTTTTAGTTCATAAAAGCACACAAATTCTAAACAGAGCCACTGGAATCACAGCTCATTTACCCGATCATGCCCAGCATACAACTATGAAGATCTGTGGTTTCTAACTCACAAACTAAGGACAAGATTCAATGACTTAAAGGGAAGAAGGCGCAACTTACAGTGATGATGCTTTCCCTCGATGAAGGCAGTGACGGACGTAAGGATGAACAGCTCCAGTGACTTTTTCCTTTTTCTTTTTTTTTTTTTTCCGCCTGAAGCTCTTCCTCTCCTCTGATTTGTTCAGCCGTCAAGTCCTCCGCTTGTCTCTTTTCTGGTTTCCTCTCCAGCCCATTCACCAAACCCCAGCCGTTAAAAGCCTTCAGATTTTTCTCACTCAGCCGTTATCTTCCCAAAAAAACTCTCTCTCTCGCTCTCCTTCTCAATTCTTTCTCAGCCCTCCTTATACTTTCCTTTAGCCGTCTGTAATCCTTTTCTCAGTCTCTCTTGCTTTCTCTTTGTTTTCCAGATTCCACCTAAGCCCACCCTTTCTCTCGGCCGCTGTTTTCTGTTCTTTTCTCTCCCCAGATTTTCAGCCGTTCCCTTCTCTCTCCCCCTTACGGCTGAGCCTTCTTATCCATTTTATAACCACTTCCCAATCTCCTAAACCCTCACCTCAATGGTGAGGATGAAGGCTTACCTCTCGCCTTCATATCCAGCCATCCAATGGCTGTTGAGGCTGTCCTTTGCACGCTGCAAAAAATTGCAGCGTGCATGCCGCGACGTTTTTTTTTTTTTTTAAATTTTTTTTAATTAATTAATTAAACAACAAAAATGATAATAATAAAACAATAATAATGAATGATGAAAACAACTTAATTAACATTAGATAAAAATAAACTAAAAACAACAAAAAATGCAATTTTCCATTTTTTCATTTTTCTCATTTTTCACTTTTTTTTTAAAAATAACTTAAAAATGCCAAAAAGCTGAATTTAAAAGAAATAAACATATTTTTGTGAACAAATTTTCCTTTTTTTCCTTTTTTCATTTTTCAAATCCAACTAAAGCCTATTTATTTTTATTTTTTTTTCTTTTGAATTTTTCTTCTTTTTCTTCTTTTCCTTTAATTTTCTCTTTTCTCCCTTTTTTATAATTTTCATTTTCATTTTTCCTTCGAGAAAGCATTGAATAAAAACAAAATGACTAAAACATATTTTTGATGCTTTCCTTTTCTTTTTTCTAAAAACTCTATGCTAATCTTAAACTTAAAAGCTAAAACTAAAAACTAAAACTAAAAGTAAATAAGAATAAATAGCAAATGAAATAGGTCAACTAAAAGGGCGAAAATGAATAAAACCAAAATATCATAACAACTAATAGTGCAAAACACACAATAACGAACTAAAATGCAAGCAATCTAAAATGAAAATCATGAAATAGATGCTACATAAAATTATTCAAAATTTGGTGTCTACAGTTTGCCCCTCTTTGTCTGAGTTTTGAAAAAACTTGAGACAAAAAAGTAGACACCAAATACTTACCTGTGTTATTGGGCTGCAAAAGATTCCAGTGAACAGGAATTCTAATACGGGACTGACCCGAACATGAAAAATAAAACGGGACTGACCCGAACCAGAATTGAAAACGGGACTGACCCGAACAGAAATTTAAAACGGGACTGACCCGAACAGAATTTAAACGAGACTGACCCGAACATGAATTTAAACGGGACTGACCCGAAAATAAAACGGGACTGACCCGAACAAGAATTGAAAAACGGGATTGACCCGAACAGGAATTTAAACGGGACTGACCCGAATAGAATTTTAAAACGGGACTGACCCGAATAGAATTTTAAAACGGGACTAACCCGAACAGAAATTTAAAACGGGACTGACCCGAACAGAATTTAAACGGGACTGACCCGAACAGGAATTTAAACGGGACTGACCCGAACAGAATTTTAAAACGGGACTGACCCGAACAGAAATTTAAAACGGGACTGACCCGAACAGAATTTAAACGGGACTGACTTGAACATGAATTTAAACGGGAAACGGGACTGACCCGAACAGGAATTTAGACGGGACTGACCCGAACAGGAATTTAAACGGGACTGACCCGAACAGGAATTTAGACGGGACTGACCCGAACCAGAAATTTAAAACGGGACTGACCCGAATAGAATTTTAAAACGGGACTGACCCGAACAGAAATTTAAAACGGGACTGACCCGAACAGAATTTAAACGGGACTGACCCGAACAGGAATTTAAACGGGACTGACCCGAACAGAATTTAAACGGGACTGACTGGGAAAGTTTAAACAATGAATTGAGTTTTTTTTTTTTTTTTTTTACCTGAGAATAGTTCAACTTTTACACCAAGAAGGAAATTTGGATCTTTGTGATTGAAGCGAGAGCTGATGTTGTTTCTTGTGATCGAATTTTGCAAATAACATCGATCCTTGCTTACTGGGAAGCTTTGTCTGTCATTGATTTAGGCGCCAAAAAGAGAGCGGCTGCTTTTGTTTGTAAATGCAACATTCCTGCAAGAAAAGAAGAAATAATGGACTTGCCACCATTATTTGATCCGGTTTGCCTTGAGAATCGTGTAAACATGAGTCTTGTGATGCTTTTACTTCTGCTTTGCGACGTTTGCCTTAGTCGAACTTGAAACCTTTCAAAATACCGCGTCACCCAATCCAGGTGGTAGCTTTGTTGCATGTTACTCACTGTAGCTGATGATTGAATCCCTTATCTTTGCCCAAACCTTAGGGTTTATCATTCATTTGAATTCAATGGTGAAAGAATGATGCGTGAAAATTTATCACATAACAATCAATGTATATGCAAGATTATTTCCTATGTCAGGCAAAGATGAGCATGCAAAAGAATGTAGACAATCATCAGCAGTTATACACAAATAATTGAGAACAACTACAAGGTTTATAAAGATACACTTTGCAAAGAATATTTGTAAAAAAAACAATACAAGTTTAGCCAACGAATATCATATTCAAAACTTTGGATATTTTCTCTTCGGAATCCGATACTGGCACAAGTATCACAATTATGCGGAGAACCCTAATGAACCAGGTCACCAGCTGTTCCTTCCTGAGCTCGACTGTTAAGAACACCTACCTTGGCGCCCTTTCGGGTTTTCACCAAGATTGCCCCCACCCTTTTTTTTTTTTTTCTCTTTCTTTTTTGTTTTCTTTTTTTCTTTTTCTTTTTCGAGGCGCCCTTTCGGATTTTCACCTAAATATCTCAACCATGATCGGCTCAGAAACATGAATTAAAGATTTCTGGCATCAGTAAAAATGTACTTCCCTTGTAAAATTAGGCGAAGACATTACGGACATCACCTGCCAGTTGATTAACAAATTTTCTAATAGAAATGCAGCAAGTGACGAAAGCCAGGACTTTGGGCTTTTATAATGAGGTCAGGTGGGGTGTTTTTCAAGAAAAGTTGAGGCTTGAAAGCAAATTTTGATATAAGAGGTGAAATAACTTGAGATTGCACTTTTTTGAAAACAACTCCAAAACTGAGGAAAATTTGCCCCAGTTTGATCGAATTTTCTCTCTTTGCATTTTTCATCACTTTTGCATTTTTCTTTGAAAACTAAATTTGCCCCAGTGTAGGGTTTTCTCTTCCCCCTTTTTTTCTTTTCCTTTTTTTTTCTTTTCCTTCTTTTCTTTTTCTTCTTTTTCCAAATAAATTTGCCCCAGTGTGGGGTTTGCAATTCTCAAAGGTTATCAAACGAAATTTGTCAATTCTGATGGCTCAAAGGGGACAAGTAGAGATAAAATGTTTTTAGTGTAAAAGAAGATGGCCTGACTTGCATTTCGCCATTTGCATGAATTTCTTAAAGAAAATTTGCATGATCAAATGAAAAACTTTTTGCACATATCTGAGTTGATGGGTTGAGGGAATGCCCGTCCATCCATTTCCGCCAAGATGAGCGCTCCGCCAGGTAATACCTTTTGGACAATGAACGGCCCTTGCCAATTTGGAGCAAATTTGCCTTTAGCTTCATCTTGCATTGACAGAATCCGCTTCAGTACCTTATCACCTTCTTCAAATGTCCGCTGATGGACCTTTTTGTTATAAGCCCGGGCCACACGTTTCTGATAGCACTGACCATGACAGATGGCGTTGAATCGCTTTTCATCTATCGAAGTCAATTGCTCATGGCGCTGCTTGATCCAATCAGCCTCTTCCAATTTAGCTTCCATAAGGATTCGTAGCGACGGAATTTCAACCTCAGCTGGTAATACCGCTTCCATCCCATACATGAGTGAATACGGCGTTGCCCCAGTTGATGTCCGGATAGAAGTCCGATACGCCATTAATGCATAAGGCAACTTTTCATGCCAATCGCGATGCTTTTCTGTCATTTTGCGAATAATTTTCTTCAGATTCTTATTTGCGGCTTCTACAGCTCCATTCATCTGAGGCCTATAAATGGCAGAATTGCGATGTTTGATTTTGAATTGCTCACATAGTCCATCTACCATGTCATTGTTCAGATTCCTGGCATTGTCTGTGATAAGTGTTTCGGGTACTCCAAATCGACAAATGATATGATCTCTCAAGAAATTGGCAACCACCTTCTTCGTGACATGTTTGAATGACTCCGCTTCAACCCATTTGGTAAAGTACTCGATTGCCACCAATATAAATCGATGTCCATTTGAAACAGGAGGATCGATTGTACCAATCACGTCCATACCCCACATTGAACAGGGCCACGGGACGGTCATGCTATGCAACTCAGTGGGTGGAGCGCGTATAATGTCACCGTGCATTTGGCATTTTATACATCTCCGGACAAAGTCTATACAATCATGCTCCATAGTAAGCCAGAAGTATCCGGTTCTCATGATTTTCTTCGCCAGCAAATGGCCATTCATATGAGGTCCACAAACGCCACTATGCACTTCTTTCATCATATATTGAGCTTCATCCTCATCAATGCACCTTAAAAGGTTCAGATCCGAGGTTCTTTTGTATAACACCTCTCCATTTAAGAAAAATTTTGAAGCCATTCTACGCAGAAAACTCTTGTCTTTTATACCAGCACGCTGAGGGTAGGACCCAGTTTTGAGAAACTCTTTAAGATCATTAAACCAAGGAGTAGTATCCGAGGACTCGTCTGCAGCCCAGCAGTGGGCTGGCTTGTTTTGAAGTTGAATTTGGATTGGTTCGATCTTCAATTCATCTGGATATTGGATCATAGAAGCCAAGGTGGCCAAAGCATCGGCAAATGCGTTTCGGGCTCGAGGGAGATGTCTGAATTCCAAATTTTGAAATTGCTTGGCCAAAGTGAGCAGACTACAATGGTAGGGTAGAATTTTCGAATCTTTGGTTATCCACTGTTTCAAGGTTTGATGCACGAGCAAATCTGAATCACTGAAAGCTATCAACTCCTTGATTTCCATCTCCAAAGCCATTTTGAGACCAAAAATGCAGGCTTCATATTCAGCCATGTTATTCGTGCAAGCGAATTGCAATTTGGCAGCGGCAGGGTAGTGCTTCCCTTCGGGTGACACCAAAACAGCTCCAATTCCAGCTCCGAGAGAATTTGAAGCTCCATCGAAGAAAAGCCTCCATTCAGGACTTTGTTCACTTATATCATCTGCAGCGCCTACAAATAGGACCCTCTCGTCAGGGAAATAAGTACGGAGTGGTTGATAATCATCATCCCTTGGATTTTCCGCCAAATGATCAGCTATAGCTTGCCCCTTGACCGCCTTTTGTGAGGTGAAAACAATATCGAATTCTGAGAGAATTATCTGCCATTTCGCCAAACGCCCAGTCAGCATCGGCTTCTCCAAAAGATACTTCAAAGGATCAGACCGGGAAATAAGATACGTGGTATGACTCAACAGATAGTGTCTCAACTTCTGGGCTGCCCAGGCCAATGCACAGCAGCTTTTCTCAATGAATGAATAATTAGCCTCGTACTGCGTGAACTTCTTGCTTAGATAGTAAATGGCTTGTTCTTTCCTTCCAGAGTCATCGTGCTGACCTAGAACACACCCTACTGCTCCTTCAAGCACGGATAAATACATAATCAAAGGTCGGCCCGGTTTGGGCGGCACTAAGACTGGTGGATGCAACAAATAATCTTTAATCTTGTCAAAAGCCTGTTGGCACTCCTCATTCCAATACAACGGCACGTTCTTCCTCAATAATTTGAACAACGGCTCGCATGTGGCAGTTAGTTGGCCAATGAACCTCCCGATAAAATTGATCTTCCCTAAAAAGCTTTTCACGTCCTTCTGAGTTTTTGGCACTGGCATGTCTCGAATTGCTTTGATTTTCGCCGGATCTATTTCTATGCCCTTCTTGCTAACAATGAATCCCAACAGCTTACCCGCAGGTGCTCCGAAGGCGCATTTCGCAGGATTTAGCTTTAAATTGTACTTCCGCAACCTCTCGAATAATTTCTTCAGATCAACCAAGTGGTCCTCTGCCCTTTTAGACTTGATTATAATATCATCCACGTAGACCTCCATCTCCCGGTGGATCATATCATGAAATAGGGTTGTCATGGTCCTCTGATATGTTGCTCCAGCATTCTTTAAACCGAAAGGCATGACTCGGTAGCAAAAGGTACCCCAAGGGGTAATGAAAGCAGTCTTCTCCCTATCCTCCTCTGCCATCAAAATTTGGTGGTAGCCAGCAAAACAATCGCAAAAGGTTTCAATCTCATGTCCGGCAGTATTGTCTAAGAGAATGTGAATATTTGGTAGAGGGAAATCATCTTTAGGACTGGCTTTATTAAGGTCTCTATAGTCAACACAAACTCTCACCTCTCCACTCTTTTTTGGAACAGGGACTGGATTTGAAAGCCAAATTGGGTAATGGGAAACAATGATAATGTTGGTTTTGAGTTGTTTTTCAATTTGCTCTTTTATTTTGAGGCTTATATCTGGTTTGAATTTTCTGGGTTTTTGTTTTACGGGTGGAAAAGAAGGGTCTGTGGGCAATCTATGCACTACCACATCAGTTGAAATGCCAGTCATATCATCATAGGACCACGCAAATACATCCTGGAACATGGTCAAGAATTCAAGCATCTCCTTTTTCTGCCTTTCATTCAAATGAATACTTATCTGCACCTCCTTAACTTCATCCTCAGTGCCAATGTTAACCTTTTCTGTTTCTTCCAGGTTCGGTTTTGGTTTTTCCTCATATTGTTCAAGGTCCTTTGCAAAAGAATCGAATACCTCCTCATTATCACTCTCGCTTTGGAGTTCGGATTCACAGACCTCCAAGTCGTGAGTGATATAGAAATTGCCATTATCGTATTCCAGAACTGTGATATCCAAAGGGTCAAATAATTTTATTTTTGGCCATCTGAAAGAATTAACGAATGTGGGATAATAAGCAAATAAGCATACAACAAACAAATGAACAAGCAATATGAATTTAAACAAGCGAATAAACAACACAACATAACAAGAACAAACTTGTGCATTTTCATAAAACCTTTGATTGAAAGCAAAACAAAAGAAAGCAAGCGGAAACAATATCTACATGTGCAAATTTTAGTCAAAAGTAAAGATGCTTTCATTAACTATTTACAGATGCAAAAGTATTTTTTCCATGAATATGAATGATAAACCCCTTTCATTTTACCGAAACTCCTTCCGGACGGGCAGGGACTCGGCTGTCCAATTGGGAATTGATCCTTCGGGGATATCAGGAAATTCAGCTTTGCCTGGAACACTATCTTCAAATGTTGCCCCTACGAACAATTGGGCCAAACTAGCTTCAATTTCTTCAACTGGATTAACCTCTGATGTGATAACCTCTGTTGGTCGTGGAAAAGTATACCGCAGTGGGGAATGTCAAAAACCCTTTGCCTGCCCTCTTTCTCTGATCTTTTGCGCTCCTTCATCTCTTTGATGTCCTTGGCGGTTGGTTGGAAACCCAAACCGAATGTATCCCTTTTTTCCATAATCTCCACTGGCTTCAGGATCCCTTGCAGTTCACGCCCCAATCCTCTGTCTAATTTGTATCCTCCACGAATCATTTCCTTAGCCATCATTACACTTGCTTTTGAGAGAGCTTGTTCCTCCGTTGTGATCCAACTTACGGAGACTATATCGGATGTGCTATGAGGGGACATGGTGGCACTTCGACATCCCTCCTCTTTAGATCCAGAATCGGTGATTACCAGGCAGTCCTCTTCGGCAAAGATAGTGATTAGCTTGTCATTTACTACGAATTTCAGCAATTGATGCAACGAAGATGGCACAGCCCCAGACTTGTGAATCCATGGCCTGCCAAGTAAAATATTGTAAATGCTCGGGAAGTGCATTACTTGGCAAGTTATTTGAAATTGGGCAGGCCCCATCTCGATTACTAAATCTGCCTCTCCTATCGGCTCCCTTTGAGCTCCATCAAACCCTCGAACGATAGTCCCTGAAGGCCTCAGCTTAATGTCTTGCAATCCTAGCTTCTCCAAGGTACTCCAAGGACAGATATTAAGCGCGGACCCGTTGTCAATTAGCACCTTCGGCAGCATTTTCCCGTTGCACCTCACCGTTATGTACAACGCCCTATTATGTCCAATGCCCTCTGTCGGCAATTCATCGTCAGAAAAAGCAATTTGTTTGTTGAATAATACGCTCCCAACCACGTTTGAAAAATTATCAACAGAAATGTCCCTCGGAATTTGAGCCTTAGTTAATACGTCGATCAATGCATCCCTATGCACGTCTGAAGAGAAAAGTAAATCCAACATGGTTATCTGGGCAGGTGACTTGCTTAGCTTTTCGATTATGTTGTATTCACTTCTCTGGAGTCGTTTAAGGAAATCCACGGCTTCTTTCTCGGTGATTGTTGGCTTAATGGGCGGCTCGGAATTCTTTGCTTGAATCGGAATAGTAGTTTCAAATGGACTTACAGTCCTCCCCGATCTGGTAACCACTGACACCTCTTTCTTTGTAGCTGAATTTTCCCCGATCTGTATAATAGGTTCATCGTAATTCCACGGCACTTGTTGCAGGCTCAAAACAGGCTCTTGCCTCGGGAATTCGATGAATACCGGCTTCAAAGCTTCACTCTCTGCTGGCGTGAGATCCAAGACAAAAGGCTGGTTATCTTCTTCGAATGGCAACTCTATGATGAATGGTTGGTCTGTGACCCCAACTACCTCAGCTTCTCTTGCCAAATCTTTGACTTGTTCCATATACTCCGTGTCATCCATAATGACCCCAATGGTATTAACATGGTCCGGCAAAGGGTTCCTATTTACGTTCGGCCCTTGCGCCTCCCTTTTCCGGATTACAATCTCCCCGGCTTCAACCATATCTTGGATTTTATGCTTAAGCGCCTTGCAATCAAGGGTGGCATGTCCGGGGGCCCCAGAATGATAAGCACAGACAGCTTGTGGATTATACCACGCGGGCATGCCATATGGGTAGGTAGGAGGGGGCACCGTACCAATTTTCCCAGCAGCCTTTAATTGTTCATACAATTGATCCAGAGGCCTGCCTAGGTTGGTAAATGTACGGCCAGGGGGTCGGTTGTAAGGTTCAGAAGGTTGAGGGTGGTTGTAAACAGGTCTATTTGGAGGCGGGAATCTTGGGTTATATGGAGGGCGTGGTCGGTTTTGGGGTGGATTTGGTTGAGAAATTTGAAAAGGGGCTGAAGGTGGGTTTGGATAGCTTGGGCGAGGTCGAGGGTGGTGGATGTTGGTAGTATATACAGGGCGCGGATTTGAGTAGTAAGGGTAATGGGGTTGGTAGATTGGATTGTGTTGGTATCGGGGTCTAGGTGAAGGGTTTTGGTTCCAAATAAAGGTTGCGTCCCCCTCTTTCTTTTTGAACGGCGGCTTCTTCACATTGCTTCCTTGCCCTTGTTGTAAAGCATCCAACTGAGATTTAAGGGCGGAGACATTGACAATCTTCCCAGCTCTCACAAAGTCATCAAACTCCTCAAGTTTATTTACAATTGCAGCAAACGAACATCCGGTCATACGGAAAATCTCTTCGAAGTACGGCGGATCATGGGCTTTTATGAAAGTACGTATGATTTCATCCTCGGTCATTGGTGGCTCGACCTTGGCAGCTATTTTTCTCCACCTCTTGGCATAGGTCTTGTGGTCCTCGGAAGGCTTCCTTTTCGTTCCTTCTAACGTAGTTCGGGTCGGAGCCAACTCGCAGTTGTACTCGTACTGTCTCACAAATGCATTAGACAAATCAATCCAGGTTTTCACGTCTTCAAGTTTCAGGTTAGAATACCAGTCAAGCGCATCCCCTTCCAGACTCTCGGGGAACAACCTTAAAGGCAAATTCTCATCGTCCACGGGCTTTCCCAATTTGTTGGCAAATAGTCGGAGATGTGTCTTGGGATTACCCGTCCCATCATATTTGTTAAATTTAGGGGTTTTGAACCCCTCAGGCAACTGCACGTTCGGAAAAAGGCACAATTCATCATAATCCAGGACTCCCTGCTTATGCAACCCCTGGCTCTTCCTTATAAATTCATCAAAACGATCTAGACGTTTGAGCAACTTCATATCAATTGGAGCAGAAGATTCACCCATTTCAGGCTTATTTTGGAAAGTGTGCTCCGGTATCACGGGTTCTGCGGTGGTTTGATAAAAAGCTGGTGGGTTCTGATGCATGTTTGGGTCGATTTGAGGCTGAAACCCTTGCCCATAAGGAGGATAGAATGGAGGATTTTGAGTATAAGCATATTGCGGGTTGACAATTCCCTCAAACGTGGTTTGCATTGAAGGAATAACAAATGGTAACGTGGTCTGGCTGGGAGGAATAACAAATGGTTCAGATTGTGGTTGTGTGGCGGGCACAGGCTCAGGTTGCACTCCGCTACTAACGAGTTCGTCGATTAACCTCTTTTGAGCGGCCATTTCGGATGCCATTTCCCCAAATTTTGCGAGTAATTCAGTCAACTGAACCCCAGGACTTGCGGCCTCCGGCTGGGTAGTTGCAACGGCCTTATCGGACGATTCTGGCTGAGTGCTCATGTCTACACGATTCCTTTGGGCCTTACTTCGGGATCGCGTAATAATGGGGCTTTTCCGAAAAGCTATTTTGAAATTTACCTGAGAATGCAAAAGACTTCTTTAGATAAACCAATGATTACTGAATTTCTGCAATTTATTCAAAAGAGAAAAAGAAAAAGAAAAAGACATGAGTTAGTAGCTATTCGAACAATTCGGATGCATGTCCTAGTTGGGGAACCCTTTTTGTGCCAAGGGTAGGCCTAGCATGATGCAACACTTTCGGAATGAGACCCATTAATCAAACCTGTTATTTGACAAACACTTTGTGAAAAGAGATTCATTTCATTGCAGAAACCAAATACATCTGTTTACATCATATCGCGAAGGCGATTTCGTACAAGATCACCAAAGTTCCTAAGTCTATCCAACACAGAGTCTTTACTTTCTCTAGCATATGGCATCTGGACACGGTCGGCTTGATCATATAATTCCCCACATTTCCGCTTCATCTCTTGGCGCCTTTCTCGCTCCTTCTCATATAACCTCTTGTTTTCTTCTGCCTTTCCTTTGTGCACTTCGATGGATTTCTTTAACTGTACCACCTCCATGTCCTTGGCTTTAATGATGGCTCTCAGCTTCTCAATTTCCTCATACGGCTCATGTTGCAACCCTTGCGTGGTGGAATCTTTCAACCAATCCTCGTATGGTGCGGTCATTACCCCCTTCTGTTTGAGCTCCGGAAGATAACGAATGCTTCTATTGTCGGATATTGTTCTCCAAGATTCAGTGATTTGGCTCTTCATAGGGATCTCTTTTGGGCATACCCCCTGATCAAAGAAAATGGTGACTTCACTAAACTCGGAAATCGGTGGCGGCCCCTGAATGCGACCTAGTTGTCTGAGAAATCTTTTCGGGGTATATGAGATGATTCCTTGAGTACCCAGCAAAAGAACACGTTCAGATTCCTTAGTGCGAAGTATCGGCTCAAAACAGTCTGTCCAATCTAATACCCACCTAATGTTGAAATCTTGCAATGTTTCCAAGTAATCCACGCATTCGGATGCGTTCTTAGGTAGAACTCCCTCGTTGACTCTTTTGGGATGTGTGATTACCCAATTATATCCAACCATCGGCAAACTATCAGCAACTGATGCTTGTCTCTTAAAATGTTCCGTAGCCCATATGTATAAAACCAAGTTCGCCCCATGGAAAAACTTTTCTCCCTTTCGACAACCAGTACAAGCTAAGAAAATATCTGCGAGAATGGTCGGGACTATAGAACATTGCTTACCCTGAATTCGTAAGAAAAGGTCATTCACAATTTTTGCTGATTTGAAGGCTATCTTTTGATCTTTTCGCGGAAAGAGATAGGTCCCAGCCATAACTACCCCATATACTAGTAGCCTTTTGCGCTCCCATACGGCTTTGGAAGTGAACACAAAATCCGTCACATGCCTCTCGAATCCATCGCGTGGCGCAAATCGTTCAAACAGAATATTCACGGCGACGCCCTGATCTGACCCTCGTAGCACGGACTCTTTCAATCCTATAATTTGACAAAATTCGGCCTTGTCGGAAGCAAATGGAAATACCAAGGCAGTTCCTCGTGTGGGTAAACCAAAGAGGCCAGCTACTTCTTCGAGTGTTATAGTCATTTGCCTATTGCCTATTCTAAAAGCAGTACACTCGGGGTCCCAAAGATGAACTAAAGCCTCTACCAAATAATTGTTGGATTTGATCTGCTTAAAGTCTCCAATTGGTCCTAAAAATTGGGCTACTTGATTCAGTTCACTAGGTAACATGAAGGTAGGCCATTGTTGAACCTCAGTTGATGGTATTAACAACTGGTAGATGCGGCGAGGGCAAGCCATCTGATAATGAAGAAGGTAGTTTGTCAATTACCTTACCTACGAGTCTCATTCCTCCAGTTATGTGATAATTTAAACGTGCAGTCCCTTGAAGGGTTAAATACCCATGGGACACAAAAGGGTTGGTTTTATTCCTAAAACGGGATTCCCTACGTGGCGTTCCCTTTCTAGGGTTTATGCATGATGCTATTTTATTAAAACAATAAAATATGCAATTTGAAATTAAACGTGACCTAAGGAACCCTTTATTTGCCAGGGTAGGCCTAGAATGATTTGCAATCATTAATCTACGAATGCAATATACCAAAATCTTTAAACGTGCAATAACCTATCTACAAGGGTAGGTTCTAAAAGAAAGTCATGCCAGACCTCTTATTTCCTAATGTTTGTGAATGCAAAAGACAAGAGACAAGGAAACGTGAGTTCAACACATAATCACATAACACATTTGGACAAATAGATAAGGCAATAAAGATAAATAAGGAAAGAGGGTTGGGACCCCTCCCCTCGTGAATAGTGTCCCTAGTTCAGGATAAGGCTGACTCTACCCTAGGCAATTCTAATATGGATGCATGAGGCTTGGCTTACTAATGCATCTAGACTCGATAGGTCATAGGCCCCCGAGCCTTCAGACTTAGAAACCAAGGGTCATCAATCCCAAGGTTCTTCGTCGGTGGCTCGAGCGATTCCCCAAACACCGCTGCACACACATCGTGTCACGGCTACGTGTTTGAGTGAATCTATCAAAACCTCAATCTTCGACCAAAAGCTAAAGGCTATCAACCAATAGCTTTAAGCGGAAGATTGAGTGACCCATTGGAACATGCTACACACACATCGTGTCGTGATCACATGTCCAAGTGAGTCACCTAATCCTAATAGGGTGGAGTGGCGTGACAAGCCACTAAAGAAAAATAAAAGGGATAAGAGAAGTAAAGCGTATGCTCGTATGCTAGTGCTCGTTTGGAGGGGAAGGGTCAAGAACCAACGCGAGGCTCTAGGGTGACCCATACCTCCCAAAATGCAATGCAAGCGCGAGATAACAAATAAACATTCATTCAAACATACATTCGCGAGTCGAGGGATTGGTTTGATTACGTATATAAGACAAAAGGTCCTAAAAAATGAAAAATGCAATCCTAATATCCACATGCCATGCATAGAAAGGGTAGAAAAAGGAAACGAATGGTTAAGTCAAAATGCTTGGACCCACTTAGGAAGTCCCCAGTGGAGTCGCCAACTGTCGCGCCCCATTTTTTTTGATAAATAAAAATAAATGGTTTGAGAAAGATGTTTTTGATTCAATTGTGATTGGAGAATGATTTTTGTGAGTTGAAAAGACATGGGTCTCAATGGGACTTGGGAAAAAACGACGATTTGACCCAAAAAATAGTTTTTTTTTTAAAAAAGGTTTTTGAATGAGAAATTGGAGTCGCCACTTGGTAATGATTAAGGTGTACCAAGTCACCTAAAAAATAAATTTTTAAAGACAAAGTAGTAAAACCCTTTTAAAAAACGACTCCTAGTCCACGTAAGCCAAAGAAAAAGGTTCGGGAGTCACGTTTGACAAAGGGGAAGGCAAGGATAGAATCCAAGGCACCCCTTTGACCTAGCCAAGGCTAGTTGCGCGACTTAACCTTACCTTTCCTAATTTTCTACCCAATGTATGTATTGCACGTTGGATATGACTATATGAATGCAAAACGGAAAGGAAAATGCAATCCTAAATTCTACGATGTCTCTTGTGAGGCTTTTGGTCCCAAACCACATGAATTGTGGCGGCCAACAAAGGAAAACCTCATAGAGGTCGATTAATGCAAATGAGAGTTCAAATTTAAGTGTGCAAGTGTGAAAGTGTATGAAAGATGCAAGAAATGTAAGTGCAAGTGTGCGAATGTATAAAAAGGTGCATGTGTGAAATTGTATAAAATTCAAATGTTTTTTGTGTGCAAGTGTGTAAAAATAGAATAATAGATATATAAGGTAAGGTGGAATTCCATTTGTGAGGTGAAATTGAGCACGTGATGAGAAAAATGTAGTGAGAAAGTATGGTTTAAGAAATGTGAAAAAATGTGGTTAAAATAGTATGAAGGTGATAAAAATGAAAGTATGACCCTAGAGGAATGCAACAAGTCGGGTACGGGGGTTGACTCCTAACTTTTCGACTTCGATTTTCCCTTTGATTAGAAGGCGAAACTAGCGTGCTAAGGCTATCGAGTAGCCACACTCGCTCGTTTCCCTTATCGGAAGGGATTTTCACGCAAATGAACCCTAACTAGCATGAGATGCAAGTCCTAAAATGAAGGGGAAGGGGTTTGAGGAACATACCAAATGACAAACTAAGGAAAAATGCGTGATATGTGGTGATCATGCACTTAATGAAAAAAGGAAAAAAAGAACCTATTGGGTCTAGCATTGGACTAGCCCATTCTATGAATTCCGACTAGCGTTGGACTAGTGGAAACGATAAAAGAAGCCACAACTAGCGTTGGACTAGTGTGGTGACGTACATTCATCCATTCCATTCATCTATACTACAAAAAGCGAGTAGACATGCGAATCACTTATAAACACGTAGCACATAACACTTAGCATGCTTGACTAGATGCAAAATCCTAATAAAGCATTTAACATATAACACATAGGCATGCAACCATTACATTTGCTAACTAAAACAAAAGGGAAAGGGAAAATGGACCAAATTACTTGCTATGCCCTATCTATTACAAGCCAAGAGGTGTACACATACCCCATAATGAATAACTTAAATAAAAGTAAAAGTAAATGAAATATATGCAAGGAATTAAGAAAAGCAAAGTAGACATGCATATTCACGTAACACGTAGGAGCACGTAGGAGAGACAAACAAAGATAAGAGAAATTATACCTTCTCCTAATGGTAAGCAAATGAAGGAAAATGGCTTCAAAACAATAAAGGGGTCAAGACATCAATTTAAAAGTAAAGTATAAGCAAAAACACCAAAACCCACCTAATTGCAACTTGAATGAGCTCAAAAAGTGCTTAAAGACCAAGAAAACGGAATAACCCGTTCAATTTCCAAATATAGCATCTACTAAAGACCCAAAACAAGCATTACTCAAACATTCAAGTCCAAATAAATCGTTTAAGCACTTCAAAGATTCCAAAAATAAAGAAAAAGCCAAATAATGATTGAAGTTGCAATAATTTTAGGACTTAATTACAAGATACTAAAACATGCTTGGGCTTTTGTGGCACAAAGAGAAACTTAGAAGGATCAAATTGATTAAATGTTCCAACTACTTGGGCCTTAGTAGAACAAAAAGGGACTTGGGGGGGGCAAAAGCCAATTTTGAAAGTTTTCCATGCAGAATTCATGCAAAGTTACGTAGCTTATATTTTGCAATTTTCCAGCAGCCATTCCTTCAGCAATCTTTCATTTGTACAAAGCATTTTAACCCCAAATGGATTTGTGCAAAACAAACCAATGGATTCAACAACTCAACTTGCATGTAACAACTTAGAAGAAGGTTATGCAAAATCTGGAAAAAAGCTTTCATGCAAGGCTCATGAAGAAACTGAGATTTCTGCAATTTTCCAGCCAATGTTGCTTCGGCAACCTTTAAGCTTTCAAATGCAATGCAGATTTCATGCAAGATTTAGGACCCAAAGCGCACAGCTTTGCTTGAAAATTTTTTAGCCAAAATCATGATTTGAAACCAAACAACAAGACATATAATTTTAAACCTCCAAACCAGCAAGAGACGTAAAACGAGCTGATGCAAAAATCTGGAATAAAGCTCATACGAAAAAGATGGTTTGTTCTTTTCCAGCAAGCACTTGAACGTGATTCAAACATTTCAGCCCCTAAACATACACACCCAACACTCTTGTCCAATTCCTTTTCAACCCGTACCCCAACACCTCAAAACATGCAAACCCAGCTAGCAAAAAAAAATGGATGGCTGAGGCTTTAATCAGAAAATGCAGGTAAAAGAAAACAGCCAAGCATGAGATGCATCAAAAGAGAAAGGTGAAGCTTGCGGCAATATTCATCCAGAATTTTTGCAACTTCAAGCTTTCAAATGCAGGTTTCAAGTAAACTTCAAACAAAACCAGCAAAGACTATCACTTGACCACATTTAACATCTGGATACTTTGATTAACACAACAAAACTGAATATGAAACAAAAAGAGCAGCAAAACCACCCCCCAAAAGCTCATGCAACTCAGCCAAAACTGCCACGAATATCCACAGATACTGTTGCCTTTTGTTGCCAAGCTCGCTTCAAGCGTGGCTTGTTGCAGCAGGTTTGTATGCGCAGCAGGTTTGTATGCGCAGAAACTCAGTCCAAGGCAAAAACTAAGACAAGCAGGAGGATCATCAAGCATGCGATTTTTCCATGATCCCGGGAGTTTAGCACATGCAGATTTCCTTTTTTATTCAATCATTTAATACTTTACCCATTCAAAACTAGAATAAAAACCTCAAAGTATAGGTTTTTCTTTTGCATTTTTCGAGACAAAACCGTGACAAAGATTTTAGCAAATCAGGCATGCTTAGGAGCAGAGAATGGGCATGGACGTTCACATGCTTCACCAGCCAAATGACTGTCTGCAGACTTGATTCAAGCAAAACACAATAGGAGGAACAAGACCAAAAAGCAAGTTCTAATATGCTTCAAATCCTAAATGCAAGAGCTCGAGACAGAAAGGAAAAGGACATCCAGCAAAATTTTTTGGTACCAAATAAAAATGACTTGAATGTCTACTAATCTTGGACCCAACATCGCAGTCGAACATCACATAAAACATACGTTAGCCAAGACATAACTTCAGCCATAAAAATCCAATCTTTGAGGCTTATCAAAAATCACAGAAGGAGAAACCGTAGATGCCATTCATTTCATTTTTGTACGCAAGAGAGGAGACACGAAAGCCAACAGCTTTTAGTTCATAAAAGCACACAAATTCTAAACAGAGCCACTGGAATCACAGCTCATTTACCCGATCATGCCCAGCATACAACTATGAAGATCTGTGGTTTCTAACTCACAAACTAAGGACAAGATTCAATGACTTAAAGGGAAGAAGGCGCAACTTACAGTGATGATGCTTTCCCTCGATGAAGGCAGTGACGGACGTAAGGATGAATAGCTCCAGTGACTTTTTCCTTTTTCTTTTTTTTTTTTCCGCCTGAAGCTCTTCCTCTCCTCTGATTTGTTCAGCCGTCAAGTCCTCCGCTTGTCTCTTTTCTGGTTTCCTCTCCAGCCCATTCACCAAACCCCAGCCGTTAAAAGCCTTCAGATTTTTCTCACTCAGCCGTTATCTTCCCAAAAAAACTCTCTCTCTCGCTCTCCTTCTCAATTCTTTCTCAGCCCTCCTTATACTTTCCTTTAGCCGTCTGTAATCCTTTTCTCAGTCTCTCTTGCTTTCTCTTTGTTTTCCAGATTCCACCTAAGCCCACCCTTTCTCTCGGCCGCTGTTTTCTGTTCTTTTCTCTCCCCAGATTTTCAGCCGTTCCCTTCTCTCTCCCCCTTACGGCTGAGCCTTCTTATCCATTTTATAACCACTTCCCAATCTCCTAAACCCTCACCTCAATGGTGAGGATGAAGGCTTACCTCTCGCCTTCATATCCAGCCATCCAATGGCTGTTGAGGCTGTCCTTTGCACGCTGCAAAAAATTGCAGCGTGCATGCCGCGACGTTTTTTTTTTTTTTTTTAAATTTTTTTTAATTAATTAATTAAACAACAAAAATGATAATAATAAAACAATAATAATGAATGATGAAAACAACTTAATTAACATTAGCTAAAAATAAACTAAAAACAATAAAAAATGCAATTTTCCATTTTTTCATTTTTCTCATTTTTCACTTTTTTTTTTAAAAAATAACTTAAAAATGCCAAAAAGCTGAATTTAAAAGAAATAAACATATTTTTGTGAACAAATTTTCCTTTTTTTCCTTTTTTCATTTTTCAAATCCAACTAAAGCCTATTTATTTTTATTTTTTTTTTCTTTTGAATTTTTCTTCTTTTTCTTCTTTTCCTTTAATTTTCTCTTTTCTCCCTTTTTTATAATTTTCATTTTCATTTTTCCTTCGAGAAAGCATTGAATAAAAACAAAATGACTAAAACATATTTTTGATGCTTTCCTTTTCTTTTTTCTAAAAACTCTATGCTAATCTTAAACTTAAAAGCTAAAACTAAAAACTAAAACTAAAAGTAAATAATAATAAATAGCAAATGAAATAGGTCAACTAAAAGGGCGAAAATGAATAAAACCAAAATATCATAACAACTAATAGTGCAAAACACACAATAACGAACTAAAATGCAAGCAATCTAAAATGAAAATCATGAAATAGATGCTACATAAAATTATTCAAAATTTGGTGTCTACAGGCATCCCCCGAATATGAATACGAATACGAATACCAATATGAATATAAGTCGATAAGCAACGTTCGAATCAACGATTCCAAATACAAATCATATATACGAACCACAAATACAAATCATATCCACATTAATATGTACAAACCGGATATGAATTCACATAGCAAAATACGAATATGATTTCGCTCGAAAGAGAACGAGTGCGGTAAAGTACACACTCGTCTCAAAAATTTCAAATGTCACATAACGGATAAGAAACAGTTAACCACTTAGCAACAAATTCATGCACTTGACACTCACCAATCAAAATAAGAGAGTGAGTGCGTAAACAAACCTTTAGGTGTTCCCTTCGAGATTCTCGTGAAGGCCTCCTTGAGCACCTGAGCAAACAATAGTTATCTATTACACATTATCTCTTGAAAATCCTTTCTTATCAAGAGAGGGATTGTACACTTGTACAATCTAGAAAATACCACGGAATGGGGCTTTACTTTCTCAAAATTCAAGGTTCAAAAGTAGTGTTTATTAACACAAGGAAAAACTGATTCCTTCATGAAGACAAGTCCAAAATGGTCAATTAGTATTGAAGGATAGGGAAGAGTTTCAGAAACTCATTTCCTGTCAAGTTTGAAAATCTCAAATTTGAGGTTCAATTTTTGAAAAATCGTATCTCACTCTTCGTATGTTCAAAATTGGAAAACTTAGTACCGTTGGAAACTACTTCCAAAGTACTAAAAGTTCCTAAAAGACACTTTTCCATGATTTCAAAATTTGGCCCAAAATTACTGTTTTAGGCTTGCGAGACAGTTTTGGGGTTGGTTTTTTGGCCAACTTTAAAAATTCGGTAAAATTCACACAATTTGAACTAGCCTCTGAAATTTGGAACTCGATTAGAGTTACAATCAAGGTTTAAAACACAACAAGTGGAACAAGAATTGGAGTTTTGAGCACCAAGATATGGCGGCTCAAAGTTACCAAAAAAGTGAGACTGCTAGGTCAATTTTCCAGATTTAAATCGCGGACTTTGGGACTTTGTTTGAGCATCGAAATGGACTCGGAATGGCACCAAATTTGGAAGTATTATCCTACCATATAAGGGATATCCCTCTGTTAAATTTCATTGGCGAATTCATTCGGAAAGTTGGTTAACAAAACCATCAAAATTTCCAAATCTCCAAGGCAAAGCTGCCTTGCACCTCTAGTTTTCTTTTCTCAAACCTTTGGCCAATGAAAACATCCCAAAGATGGTTCATTTGTGTAGAAAATGTCTAAAAAACATCCAAGATATATTTGGTAGATGATTTACACCAAGAATTTCGAATAACAAGTCCCAAGTCAAGATTGGTTACAAATCAGTCCAAAAGTAGAGTTTCTTTCACAAAGTCAGTTTTGAGATCCGGCCACAACTCACTCATTTCAACTAAGAATTGAGCGTGGTTGATGGCGTTGAAAACTACACTCATAGAGCTACAACTTCTTAGAAGAAATCATTTTAAAAATCTGTCTACAACTAGCTCATATTTGAGCATCAATTCGCTGCTCAAAACAGAGCTTCCAGCATGGACGCGCAACAGAATAGGCAACTTTACAATGTTGGTACAGATTACTCAGGTGGAATCAGGATGAGCATTTTATACCGTTGGAAAGCTGGGAATGTCTAATTTCCATTTCCACAAACAATACTTGATTTAAACATCGGAGCAAAAAGTTATAGCTGTTTGAAAAACACTGCCAGAGCAATACGGGAAAAATTCCAGTTTTGATGAACTTCCGAAATCACAACATTTGGCCAACCAAATCACGTAATTTTTTGTGGAAACCTTCCACACAGCCCACACAACATATATACATCATAAATAAGTCAATTGGACCACAAAAAGGTGCACCAATGTGCACGGACATAGCAAGGGCAGAAACGGAAAAATTCCCTTGAACTTTCTTTCACAATACAACCTGTTTCCACTAGATTAAATACTAATTCAACATTAATAATATCAAGACTCATCAAATCAGTCCATCAATCCATAGTGGTAGTTCATAGAGCCCACACACCAATTTCCAACATAAATAAAGCTACCCACATGATTATATAAGCTTATAAGTGCAATATATCTTCTATAAACCAAGATTTTGGTAGTTGATCGTTGTTTACCTTCCTTGATGAATAAATCAGAAAATTTTGGCCTCTTGAAGCTAAAAACCATGAGATGAAGCTCTTTTCCTAGCTTGAGGTGATCTCCAAGTGATTAGCAAGGTGTATGTAAATTTTGAGGTGATTTGGTGATGGAATGAAGAAGAATTTTGGTAGATTTCTCCTCCTTGTTGTTTGACCAGAAAGAGCAAGAGAGAGAGTGTTGTGTGCAGATGAGAAAGCTTCTTGAGGAAGCTTAAGTGTGTGGTTAAGGTTGCCTCAAAAGTCAACTCTCTCCCCGCGCGCACACGAGCATTTCGTGCTCGATTCCTCTCGAGTTTATTTCACTTGTGCACTAAACCTCTAATAAACTTTCATTCATACTATTATTATTCATTCTAATAGTTCCAAAATAAAGGTCTTAAGTCTCTCAATTAATCGTGCGCGCGAAAACACGTACTTCCGATTTGTGCGCGATAAAACGGAATTTTCAAGAAATTCTTATAACGATAGCATCACTAACTAATACTTGAGTACTTAGACATAAAAATACCTATTTCAAGACTAATGTACAAGTCTCCAATTTTCCAAACTTATTGTGTCATCGATTCGATTATTGTCTCCAAACGTGTATTCGTTATTCTCACTTAACGAGTTTTCAAAAATTAAATTTTGAAATGAGTCACTTTAAAAATACATGTGAGTTATTATTCTATGTAATTGAGTAATAAAAGGTCAAAATAAAATATTCTGAGTAAATGGCCAAATAAATAATTAAATAAGCTAGAAATAGGAAATTTAAATAAGTAAATTTTTGCGAGTCCTCACAGCAGACCCCTTGGACTTGGGAAAACTTCACGAGGGAGTTTAATGAGAAATTTCTTCAGCCTCTGATCCAAGAGAAGCGGGAGGACGAATTTATAAAGTTGAGACAGGGAACTCTTAGTGTGGCTAAGTATGAAGGGAAATTCACTAACATTTTTAAGTATGCTCCAGAATTTGTGGTTAATGAGCGAAAAAGGATTATACATTTTGTACAAGGGCTTAATGTGGAGATTCAGGAGGGGTTGGCAGCAGCGCAAATCTCTACGTTCATTGAAGTACTGGAGAAAGCGCAGAGGGTTGAAAGTGCAAGGTTGCAAGTTAGGGATTTTCATACTAAGAAAAGAAACATTCCTAGTTACTCTTCTGGACAGGCTAGTAAAAGTGCTCCATCTTCCAAGTTGGGAAGGGGAACGGGAGGAGTAAGGACCGTTGGAGCTCTAAGAGGGGCTTTATCAAGAGGAGGTCGTAGTAGGCAAGGTTGAACGAGATAGGTGCTACTGTGGCAAGTTCTGCAATTGCAATTTCAACTCCTTCAATTTAGCTGGAGCCATTCTATACGGCATCTTAGAGATAGGTGCTACCTCCGGAGTCACATCAATCTTAAAAGCTATCTCCCTTTCTGGAGATAAAGATCCTAATTCTTCAGGAAAAACATCCGGATACTCCTTTACTACGGGTATATCTTCCAATCTCACCTTATCATTAGGGGCTACTGTGGCAAGTCAAATCACTCAAAGAATGATTGTTGGAAGAAGGCGGGAAAGTGTCTGTACTATGGTAGTGCCGAGCACCAACTCGCAAGTTATCCGATTACGCCAAAAGTAGGAGGTAGTACTTAACGGCCAGAAAAGTCAACCTCTAAGCAGACTAGTGCTGGAGGGAGTCGACCAAAGGTACTTACTAGGGTTTACGCATTGGGCTATCAACAGATTTTCGATGCTACTGAGGTGGTCGAAGGTACGATCCTTATTTTTCACTGTTTAGCTAAGGTTTTAATTGATCGGGGTGCAACACACTCTTTTGTGAACCCTAACTTTATGAGTGGAA